>NW_027175555.1:1730000-2030000 GCF_028021215.1 Eschrichtius robustus
CAAAACCAGAAATGCAGGACAGGCCATGGAGAAATGGCAGCCTTGCTACGCTGATGGGCGGGATGTAAATTGCCAACAGCCACTCTGGAGAAGTGTACGGTGTGTCCTGAAACATCGAAAAAACACAGCTTAGGGAGCATAGGGCACGTCCTCTCATGGGCGTATAAATTGGGAAAACTAAAAATCAGCAAGACACAGGTACCCCAAAGTTTAGGGCTGCTCTGTTGACAAGAACCTCCACTTCATGACACCTTAAATATCCCAGGAAAGAGAAAAATGGATAAAGAAGTTGTGGTCCTTATGTACAATGGAATATCACTCAGACATGAAATCAATGTCATAACGCTAGTAGAAGCAAGATGAGTGGATTTAGGTACGATGATTCTAAGTGAAATAAGTCACACAGAAAAAGACACTTATCATAAGCTATCACTTATAGAGGGAATGTAAAAACCGCTACACTTGAACTGAATTACAAAACAGAACAGAGTCACACGTTTAGAAAACACACTATGCCTGCTTAACGGGAAAGGTGAGGTGGGGTGAGGCATAAAACAAGGGTTTCAAATTCGCTCAGATACCGTTCCATACACCCAATATGTAATAGACAAGACCTACTCCTTGCTCAGTGAACAGGACTCAACACCCCCTATTCACCGCACAAGAATATATGTGACTAGTAAGAATCTTAAAACCTATGTATTGATATCTGTCTGGAAGTGAGTCAAGTGGGTGTAAAGACGCATAAACACAGCCGTGAAAAGCAGCTAAACCCCATTATAAAAATAAATTACTTTTAAAAACCCGTAAAACAAAGACAGTGAAAGAGAGAGAAATTCTTACAAAATTCGTTCAGAGGCTGTGATGCAACCTGGATTGACCATATCTAGACCCACAGCTGGATGAGACATAAGGGTGGACACTCTTGGGGCTGAAAGGTTGGGTGAGGCTGGGTGAGCAAACGCAGACCCTTTAAAGTAATACTGCCTGGTACCCATCCCATGGGTCCCAAATCTCCAGGTTCAAGGGCATCTTCCTACATCGAAAACATGCATGAGAAACCCAGAAGATGGTACACCGTGTGATTTTGAAAGGTTTCTAATACGCACCTCATTTCTCATCTCCTTGTGCTCGGGTTCGCCTTTCCAGCTACTTTACGAGCAATCTCCCTACTTGGAGAATCAGCACCTTTAAGCTCCTGTTCCCTACAGGTTGCAATTTGTCCTGAGGATGAACGGGAAGAGGGGCAACCAATGAGAGACTAGATCTTGGTGTTGGGACAGGCACAGGTCACTCTATTTTCCCATCGGGAAGAAGAATTAACCACAGGCTCAGCCTGCCGGCCAGAAGCAGAATAGGGCCTGAGGCAATCCCGCGCTTTTGCGGCCAGCTCCCAAAAAAGCCAGTTGAAAAATGGAGCTCAGGGACACTGCAATTCACAAACCCGCAGAGCTATAAATGATAACTCTCATCCACAGATATATTGAGGGAAGGCAACGAAGAGGATTTGAAAGCAAGGCAGAATTGCAGGAAACAGGTTTCAGGAGGTAGATTCGAATCGCCTTTAAAGCACATGAAAAGTGGTAAAACGTCGACAATGATGCCCTTGGCCAAACAGGGCTTATGCGTTTTTTCCTGAATATATTCAGGAAAAAACGCATACGCCCTGTTTGGCCAACCAAGCAACCTGGAAAGGCTAATCAGCGCTACAAAGAAGTCTCGCTTCCCATCGGTCAAAAGGGCCATGCTGCAAAAAGTGTCAAAACCAGAAATGCAGGACAGGCCCTGGAGAAATGGCAGCCTTGCTACTCTGATGGGCGGGATGTAAATTGCCAACAGCCACTCTGGAGAAGTGTACGGTGTGTCCTGAAACATCAAAAAAACACAGCTTAGGGAGCGTAGGGCACGTCCACTCATGGGCGTATAAATTGGGAAAACTAAAAATCAGCAAGACACAGGCACCCCAAAGTTTAGGGCTGCTCTGTTGACAAGAACCTCCACTTCATGACACCTTAAGTATCCCAGGAAAGAGAAAAATGGATAAAGAAGTTGTGGTCCTTATGTACAAAGGAATATCACTCAGACATGATATCAATGTCATAAGGCTAGTAGAAGCAAGATGAGTGGATTTAGGTATGACGATTCTAAGTGAAATAAGTCACACAGAAAAAGACACTTATCATAAGCTCTCACTTATAGAGGGAATGTAAAAACCGCTACACTTGAACTGAATTACAAAACAGAACAGAGTCACACGTTTAGAAAACACACTATGGCTGCTTAACGGGAAAGGTGAGGTGGGGTGATGCATAAAACAAGGGTTTCAAATTCGCTCAGATACCGTTCCATACACCCAATATGTAATAGACAAGACCTACTCCTTGCTCAGTGAACTGGACTCAACTCCCCCTATTCACCGCACAAGAATATATGTGACTAGTAAGAATCTTAAAACCTATGTATTGATATCTGTCTGGAAGTGAGTCAAGTGGGTGTAAAGCCGCATAAACACAGCCGTGAAAAGCAGCTAAACCCCATTATAAAAATAAATTACTTTTAAAAACCCGTAAAACAAAGACAGTGAAAGAGAGAGAAATTCTTACAAAATTCGTTCAGAGGCTGTGATGCAACCTGGATTGACCATATCAACACCCACAGCTGGATGAGACATAAGGGTGGACACTCTTGGGGCTTAGAGGTTGGGTGAGGTTGGGTGAGCAAACGCAGACCCTTTAAAGTAATACTGTGTGGTACCCATCCCATGGGTCCCAAATCTCCAGGTTCAAGGGCATCTTCCTACATCGAAAACATGCATGAGAAACCCAGAAGATGGTACACCATGTGATTTTGAAAGGTTTCTAAAACGCACCCCATTTCTCATCTCCTTGTGCTAGGGTTCGCCTTTCCAGCTACTTTACTAGCAATCTCCCTACTTGGAGAATCAGCACCTTTAAGCTCCTGTTCCCTACAGGTTGCAATTTGTCCTGAGGATGAACGGGAAGAGGGGCAACCAATGAGAGACTAGATCTAGGTGTTGGGACAGGCACAGGTCACTCTATTTTCCCATCAGGAAGAAGAATTAAACACAGGCTCAGCCTCCCGCCGGGAACCAGAATAGGGCCTGAGGCAATGCCGCGCTTTTGCGGCCAGCTACCAAAAAAGCGAGTTGAAAAATGGAGCTCAGGGACACTGCAATTCACAAACCCGCAGAGTTATAAATGATAACTGTCATCCACAGATATATTGAGGGAAGGCAACGAAGAGGATTTGAAAGCAAGGCAGAATTGCAGGAAACAGATTTCAGGAGGTATATTCGAATCGCCATTAAAGCACATGAAAAGCGGCAAAACGTCGACAATGATGCCCTTGGCCAAAAAGGGCGTATGCGTTTTTTCCTGAATATATTCAGGAAAAAACGCATACGCCCTTTTTGGCCAACCAAGCAACATGGAAAGGCAAATAAGCGCTACAAAGAAGTTTCGCTTCCCATCGGTCAAAAGGGTCATGCTGCAAAAAGTGTCAAAACCAGAAATGCAGGACAGGCCATGGAGAAATGGCAGCCTTGCTACGCTGATGGGCGGGATGTAAATTGCCAACAGCCACTCTGAAGAAGTGTACGGTGTGTCCTGAAACATCGAAAAAACACAGTTAGGGAGCATAGGGCACGTCCACTCATGGGCGTATAAATTGGGAAAACTAAAAATCAGCAAGACACAGGCACCACAAAGTTTAGGGCTGCTCTGTTGACAAAAACCTCCACTTCATGACACCTTAAATATCCCAGGAAAGAGAAAAATGGATAAAGAAGTTGTGGTCCTTATGTACAATGGAATATCACTCAGACATGAAATCAATGTCATAAGGCTAGTAGAAGCAAGATGAGTGGATTTAGGTACGACGATTCTAAGTGAAATAAGTCACACAGAAAAAGACACTTATCATAAGGTATCACTTATAGAGGGAATGTAAAAACCGCAACACTTGAACTGAATTACAAAACAGAACAGAGTCACACGTTTAGAAAACACACTATGGCTGCTGAGCGGGAAAGGTGAGGTGGGGTGATGCATAAAACAAGGGTTTCAAATTCGCTCAGATACCGTTCCATACACCCAATATGTAATAGACAAGACCTACTCCTTGCTCAGTGAACTGGACTCAACACCCCCTATTCACCGCACAAGAATATATGTGACTAGTAAGAATCTTAAAACCTATGTATTGATATCTGTCTGGAAGTGAGTCAAGTGGGTGTAAAGCCGCATAAACACAGCCGTGAAAAGCAGCTAAACCCCATTATAAAAATAAATTACTTTTAAAAACGCGTAAAACAAAGACAGTGAAAGAGAGAGAAATTCTTACAAAATTCGTTCAGAGGCTGTGATGCAACCTGGATTGACCATATCTAGACCCACACCTGGATGAGACATAAGGGTGGACACTCTTGGGGCTGAGAGGTTGGGTGAGGTTGGGTGAGCAAATGCAGACCCTTTAAAGTAATACTGCGTGGTACCCATCCCATGGGTCCCAAATCTCCAGGTTCAAGGGCATCTTCCTACATCGAAAACATGCATGAGAAACCCCGAAGATGGTACACCGTGTGATTTTGAAAGGTTTCTAATACGCACCTCATTTCTCATCTCCTTGTGCTCGGGTTCGCCTTTCCAGCTACTTTACTAGCAATCTCCCTACTTGGAGAATCAGCACCTTTAAACTCCTGTTCCCTACAGGTTGCAATGTGTCCTGAGGATGAACGGGAAGAGGGGAAACCAATGAGAGACTAGATCTAGGTGTTGGGACAGGCACAGGTCACTCTATTTTCCCATCGGGAAGAAGAATTAACCACAGGCTCAGCCTGCCGCCCAGAAGCAGAATAGGGCCTGAGGCAATCCCGCGCTTTTTCGGCCAGCTCCCAAAAAAGCCAGTAAAAAATGGAGCTCAGGGACACTGCAAATCACAAACCCGCAGAGCTATAAATGATAACTCTCATCCACAGATATATTGAGGGAAGGCAACGAAGAGGATTTGAAAGCAAGGCAGAATTGCAGGAAACAGGTTTCAGGAGGTAGATTCGAATCGCCTTTAAAGCACATGAAAAGTGGTAAAAAGTCGACAATGATGCCCTTGGCCAAACAGGGCGTATGCGTTTTTTCCTGAATATATTCAGGAAAAAACGCATACGCCCTGTTTGGCCAACTAAGCAACCTGGAAAGGTTAATCAGAGCTACAAAGAAGTCTCGCTTCCCATCGGTCAAAAGGGCCATGCTGCAAAAAGTGTCAAAACCAGAAATGCAGGACAGGCTATGGAGAAATGGCAGCCTTGCTACGCTGTTGGGCGGGATGTAAATTGCCAACAGCCACTCTGGAGAAGTGTACGGTGTGTCCTGAAACATCGAAAAAACACAGCTCTAGGAGCATAGGGCACGTCCTCTCATGGGCGTATAAATTGGGAAAACTAAAAATCATCAAGACACAGGCACCCCAAAGTTTAGGGCTGCTCTGTTGACAAGAACCTCCACTTCATGACACCTTAAATATCCCAGGAAAGAGAAAAATGGATAAAGAAATTGTGGTCCTTATGTACAAAGGAATATCACTCAGACATGAAATCAATGTCATAATGCTAGTAGACGCAAGATGAGTGTATTTAGTTACGACGATTCTAAGTGAAATAAGTCACACAGAAAAAGACACTTATCATAAGCTATCACTTATAGAGGGAATGTAAAAACCGCTACACTTGAACTGAATTACAAAACAGAACAGAGTCACACGTTTAGAAAACACACTATGCCTGCTTAACGGGAAAGGTGAGGTGGGGTGAGGCATAAAACAAGGGTTTCAAATTCGCTCAGATACCGTTCCATACACCCAATATGTAATAGACAAGACCTACTCCTTGCTCAGTGAACAGGACTCAACACCCCCTATTCACCGCACAAGAATATATGTGACTAGTAAGAATCTTAAAACCTATGTATTGATATCTGTCTGGAAGTGAGTCAAGTGGGTGTAAAGCCGCATAAACACAGCCGTGAAAAGCAGCTAAACCCCATTATAAAAATAAATTACTTTTAAAAACCCGTAAAACAAAGACAGTGAAAGAGAGAGAAATTCTTACAAAATTCGTTCAGAGGCTGTGATGCAACCTGGATTGACCATATCTAGACCCACAGCTGGATGAGACATAAGGGTGGACACTCTTGGGGCTGAAAGGTTGGGTGAGGCTGGGTGAGCAAACGCAGACCCTTTAAAGTAATACTGCCTGGTACCCATCCCATGGGTCCCAAATCTCCAGGTTCAAGGGCATCTTCCTACATCGAAAACATGCATGAGAAACCCAGAAGATGGTACACCGTGTGATTTTGAAAGGTTTCTAATACGCACCTCATTTCTCATCTCCTTGTGCTCGGGTTCGCCTTTCCAGCTACTTTACTAGCAATCTCCCTACTTGGAGAATCAGCACCTTTAAGCTCCTGTTCCCTACAGGTTGCAATTTGTCCTGAGGATGAACGGGAAGAGGGGCAACCAATGAGAGACTAGATGTAGGTGTTGGGACAGGCACAGCTCACTCTATTTTCCCATCGGGAAAAAGAATTAACCACAGGCTCAGCCTGCCACCCAGAAGCAGAATAGGGCCTGAGGCAATCCCGCGCTTTTGCAGCCAGCTCCCAAAAAAGCCAGTTGAAAAATGGAGCTCAGGGACACTGCAATTCACAAACCCGCAGAGCTATAAATGATAACTCTCATCCACAGATATATTGAGGGAAGGCAACGAAGAGGATTTGAAAGCAAGGCAGAATTGCAGGAAACAGGTTTCAGGAGGTAGATTCGAATCGCCTTTAAAGCACATGAAAAGTGGTAAAAAGTCGACAATGATGCCCTTGGCCAAACAGGGCGTATGCGTTTTTTCCTGAATACATTCAGGAAAAAACGCATACGCCCTGTTTGGCCAACTAAGCAACCTGGAAAGGTTAATCAGAGCTACAAAGAAGTCTCGCTTCCCATCGGTCAAAAGGGCCATGCTGCAAAAAGTGTCAAAACCAGAAATGCAGGACAGGCTATGGAGAAATGGCAGCCTTGCTACGCTGTTGGGCGGGATGTAAATTGCCAACAGCCACTCTGGAGAAGTGTACGGTGTGTCCTGAAACATCGAAAAAACACAGCTCTAGGAGCATAGGGCACGTCCTCTCATGGGCGTATAAATTGGGAAAACTAAAAATCATCAAGACACAGGCACCCCAAAGTTTAGGGCTGCTCTGTTGACAAGAACCTCCACTTCATGACACCTTAAATATCCCAGGAAAGAGAAAAATGGATAAAGAAATTGTGGTCCTTATGTACAAAGGAATATCACTCAGACATGAAATCAATGTCATAATGCTAGTAGACGCAAGATGAGTGTATTTAGTTACGACGATTCTAAGTGAAATAAGTCACACAGAAAAAGACACTTATCATAAGCTATCACTTATAGAGGGAATGTAAAAACCGCTACACTTGAACTGAATTACAAAACAGAACAGAGTCACACGTTTAGAAAACACACTATGCCTGCTTAACGGGAAAGGTGAGGTGGGGTGAGGCATAAAACAAGGGTTTCAAATTCGCTCAGATACCGTTCCATACACCCAATATGTAATAGACAAGACCTACTCCTTGCTCAGTGAACAGGACTCAACACCCCCTATTCACCGCACAAGAATATATGTGACTAGTAAGAATCTTAAAACCTATGTATTGATATCTGTCTGGAAGTGAGTCAAGTGGGTGTAAAGACGCATAAACACAGCCGTGAAAAGCAGCTAAACCCCATTATAAAAATAAATTACTTTTAAAAACCCGTAAAACAAAGACAGTGAAAGAGAGAGAAATTCTTACAAAATTCGTTCAGAGGCTGTGATGCAACCTGGATTGACCATATCTAGACCCACAGCTGGATGAGACATAAGGGTGGACACTCTTGGGGCTGAAAGGTTGGGTGAGGCTGGGTGAGCAAACGCAGACCCTTTAAAGTAATACTGCCTGGTACCCATCCCATGGGTCCCAAATCTCCAGGTTCAAGGGCATCTTCCTACATCGAAAACATGCATGAGAAACCCAGAAGATGGTACACCGTGTGATTTTGAAAGGTTTCTAATACGCACCTCATTTCTCATCTCCTTGTGCTCGGGTTCGCCTTTCCAGCTACTTTACTAGCAATCTCCCTACTTGGAGAATCAGCACCTTTAAGCTCCTGTTCCCTACAGGTTGCAATTTGTCCTGAGGATGAACGGGAAGAGGGGCAACCAATGAGAGACTAGATGTAGGTGTTGGGACAGGCACAGCTCACTCTATTTTCCCATCGGGAAAAAGAATTAACCACAGGCTCAGCCTGCCGCCCAGAAGCAGAATAGGGCCTGAGGCAATCCCGCGCTTTTGCGGCCAGCTCCCAAAAAAGCCAGTTGAAAAATGGAGCTCAGGGACACTGCAATTCACAAACCCGCAGAGCTATAAATGATAACTCTCATCCACAGATATATTGAGGGAAGGCAACGAAGAGGATTTGAAAGCAAGGCAGAATTGCAGGAAACAGTTTTCAGGAGGTAGATTCAAATCGCCTTAAAAGCACATGAAAAGTGGTAAAACGTCGACAATAATGCCCTTGGCCAAACAGGGCGTATGCGTTTTTTCCTGAATATATTCAGGAAAAAACGCATACGCCCTTTTTGGCCAACCAAGCAACCTGGAAAGGCTAATCAGCGCTACAAAGAAGTCTCGTTTCCATCGGTCAAAAGGGCCATGCTGCAAAAAGTGTCAAAACCAGAAATGCAGGACAGGCCATGGAGAAATGGCAGCCTTGCTACGCTGATGGGCGGGATGTAAATTGCCAACAGCCACTCTGGAGAAGTGTACGGTGTGTCCTGAAACATCGAAAAAACACAGCTTAGGGAGCATAGGGCACGTCCTCTCATGGGCGTATAAATTGGGAAAACTAAAAATCAGCAAGACACAGGTACCCCAAAGTTTAGGGCTGCTCTGTTGACAAGAACCTCCACTTCATGACACCTTAAATATCCCAGGAAAGAGAAAAATGGATAAAGAAGTTGTGGTCCTTATGTACAATGGAATATCACTCAGACATGAAATCAATGTCATAACGCTAGTAGAAGCAAGATGAGTGGATTTAGGTACGATGATTCTAAGTGAAATAAGTCACACAGAAAAAGACACTTATCATAAGCTATCACTTATAGAGGGAATGTAAAAACCGCTACACTTGAACTGAATTACAAAACAGAACAGAGTCACACGTTTAGAAAACACACTATGCCTGCTTAACGGGAAAGGTGAGGTGGGGTGAGGCATAAAACAAGGGTTTCAAATTCGCTCAGATACCGTTCCATACACCCAATATGTAATAGACAAGACCTACTCCTTGCTCAGTGAACAGGACTCAACACCCCCTATTCACCGCACAAGAATATATGTGACTAGTAAGAATCTTAAAACCTATGTATTGATATCTGTCTGGAAGTGAGTCAAGTGGGTGTAAAGACGCATAAACACAGCCGTGAAAAGCAGCTAAACCCCATTATAAAAATAAATTACTTTTAAAAACCCGTAAAACAAAGACAGTGAAAGAGAGAGAAATTCTTACAAAATTCGTTCAGAGGCTGTGATGCAACCTGGATTGACCATATCTAGACCCACAGCTGGATGAGACATAAGGGTGGACACTCTTGGGGCTGAAAGGTTGGGTGAGGCTGGGTGAGCAAACGCAGACCCTTTAAAGTAATACTGCCTGGTACCCATCCCATGGGTCCCAAATCTCCAGGTTCAAGGGCATCTTCCTACATCGAAAACATGCATGAGAAACCCAGAAGATGGTACACCGTGTGATTTTGAAAGGTTTCTAATACGCACCTCATTTCTCATCTCCTTGTGCTCGGGTTCGCCTTTCCAGCTACTTTACGAGCAATCTCCCTACTTGGAGAATCAGCACCTTTAAGCTCCTGTTCCCTACAGGTTGCAATTTGTCCTGAGGATGAACGGGAAGAGGGGCAACCAATGAGAGACTAGATCTTGGTGTTGGGACAGGCACAGGTCACTCTATTTTCCCATCGGGAAGAAGAATTAACCACAGGCTCAGCCTGCCGGCCAGAAGCAGAATAGGGCCTGAGGCAATCCCGCGCTTTTGCGGCCAGCTCCCAAAAAAGCCAGTTGAAAAATGGAGCTCAGGGACACTGCAATTCACAAACCCGCAGAGCTATAAATGATAACTCTCATCCACAGATATATTGAGGGAAGGCAACGAAGAGGATTTGAAAGCAAGGCAGAATTGCAGGAAACAGGTTTCAGGAGGTAGATTCGAATCGCCTTTAAAGCACATGAAAAGTGGTAAAACGTCGACAATGATGCCCTTGGCCAAACAGGGCTTATGCGTTTTTTCCTGAATATATTCAGGAAAAAACGCATACGCCCTGTTTGGCCAACCAAGCAACCTGGAAAGGCTAATCAGCGCTACAAAGAAGTCTCGCTTCCCATCGGTCAAAAGGGCCATGCTGCAAAAAGTGTCAAAACCAGAAATGCAGGACAGGCCCTGGAGAAATGGCAGCCTTGCTACTCTGATGGGCGGGATGTAAATTGCCAACAGCCACTCTGGAGAAGTGTACGGTGTGTCCTGAAACATCAAAAAAACACAGCTTAGGGAGCGTAGGGCACGTCCACTCATGGGCGTATAAATTGGGAAAACTAAAAATCAGCAAGACACAGGCACCCCAAAGTTTAGGGCTGCTCTGTTGACAAGAACCTCCACTTCATGACACCTTAAGTATCCCAGGAAAGAGAAAAATGGATAAAGAAGTTGTGGTCCTTATGTACAATGGAATATCACTCAGACATGAAATCAATGTCATAAGGCTAGTAGAAGCAAGATGAGTGGATTTAGGAACGACGATTCTAAGTGAAATAAGTCACACAGAAAAAGACACTTATCATAAGCTATCACTTATAGAGGGAATATAAAAACCGCTACACTTGAACTGAATTACAAATCAGAACTGAGTCACACGTTTAGAAAACACACTATGGCTGCTTAACGGGAAAGGTGAGGTGGGGTGAGGCATAAAACAAGGGTTTCAAATTCGCTCAGATACCGTTCCATACACCCAATATGTAATAGACAAGACCTACTCCTTGCTCAGTGAACAGGACTCAACACCCCCTATTCACCGCACAAGAATGTATGTGACTAGTAAGAATCTTAAAACCTATGTATTGATATCTGTCTGGAAGTGAGTCAAGTGGGTGTAAAGCTGCATAAACACAGCCGTGAAAAGCAGCTAAACCCCATTATAAAAATAAATTACTTTTAAAAACCCGTAAAACAAAGACAGTGAAAGAGAGAGAAATTATTACAAAATTCGTTCAGAGGCTGTGATGCAACCTGGATTGACCATATCTAGACCCACAGCTGGATGAGACATAAGGGTGGACACTCTTGGGGCTGAAAGGTTGGGTGAGGTTGGGTGAGCAAACGCAGACCCTTTAAAGTAATACTGCGTGGTACCCATCCCATGGGTCCCAAATCTCCAGGTTCAAGGGCATCTTCCTACATCGAAAACATGCATGAGAAACCCAGAAGATGGTACACCGTGTGATTTTGAAAGGTTTCTAATACGCACCTCATTTCTCATCTCCTTGTGCTCGGGTTCGCCTTTCCAGCTACTTTACTAGCAATCTCCCTACTTGGAGAATCAGCACCTTTAAGCTCCTGTTCCCTACAGGTTGCAATTTGTCCTGAGGATGAACGGGAATAGGGGCAACCAATGAGAGACTAGATATAGGTGTTGGGACAGGCACAGCTCACTCTATTTTCCCATCAGGAAGAAGAATTAAACACAGGCTCAGCCTGCCGCAGGGAACCAGAATAGGGCCTGAGGCAATCCCTTGCTTTTGCGGCCAGCTCCCGAAAAAGACAGTTGAAAAATGGAGCTCAGGGGCACTGCAATTTACAAAGCTGCTGAGTTATAAATGATAACTCTCGTCCACAAATATATTGAGGGAAGGCAACGAAGAGGATTTGAAAGCAAGGCAGAATTGCAGGAAACAGGTTTCAGGAGGTAGATTCGAATCGCCTTTAAAGCACATGAAAAGTGGCAAAACGTCGACAGTGATGCCCTTGGCCAAAAAGGGCGTATGCGTTTTTTCCTGAATATATTCAGGAAAAAACGCATACGCCCTTTTTGGCCAACCAAGCAACCTGGAAAGGCAAATCAGCGCTACAAAGAAGTCTCGCTTCCCATCGGTCAAAAGGGCCATGCTGCAAAAAGTGTCAAAACCAGAAATGCAGGACAGGCCATGGAGAAATGGCAGCCTTGCTACGCTGATGGGCGGGATGTAATTTGCCAACAGCCACTCTGGAGAAGTGTACGGTGTGTCCTGAAACACCGAAAAAACACAGCTTAGGGAGCATAGGGCACGTCCACTCATGGGCGTATAAATTGGGACAACTAAAAATCAGCAAGACACAGGCACCCCAATGTTTAGGGCTGCTTTGTTGACAAGAACCTCCACTTCATGACACCTTAAATATCCCAGGAAAGAGAAAAATGGATAAAGAAGTTGTGGTCCTTATGTACAAAGGAATATCACTCAGACATGATATCAATGTCATAAGGCTAGTAGAAGCAAGATGAGTGGATTTAGGTATGACGATTCTAAGTGAAATAAGTGACACAGAAAAACACACTTATCATAAGCTCTGACTTATAGAGGGAATGTAAAAACCACTACACTTGAACTGAATTACAAAACAGAACAGAGTCACACGTTTAGAAAACACACTATGGCTGCTTAACGGGAAAGGTGAGGTGGGGTGATGCATAAAACAAGGGTTTCAAATTCGCTCAGATACCGTTCCATACACCCAATATGTAATAGACAAGACCTACTCCTTGCTCAGTGAACTGGACTCAACACCCCCTATTCAGCACACAAGAATATATGTGACTAGTAAGTATCTTAAAACCTATGTATTGATATCTGTCTGGAAGTGAGTCAAGTGGGTGTAAAGCCGCATAAACACAGCCGTGAAAAGCAGCTAAACCCCATTATAAAAATAAATTACTTTTAAAAACCCGTAAAACAAAGACAGTGAAAGAGAGAGAAATTCTTACAAAATTCGTTCAGAGGCTGTGATGCAACCTGGATTGACCATATCTAGACCCACAGCTGGATGAGACATAAGGGTGGACACTCTTGGGGCTTAGAGTTTGGGTGAGGTTGGGTGAGCAAACGCAGACCCTTTAAAGTAATACTGTGTGGTACCCATCCCATGGGTCCCAAATCTCCAGGTTCAAGGGCATCTTCCTACATCGAAAACATGCATGAGAAACCCAGAAGATGGTACACCGTGTGATTTTGAAAGGTATCTAAAACGCACCCCATTTCTCATCTCCTTGTGCTAGGGTTCGCCTTTCCAGCTACTTTACTAGCAATCTCCCTACTTGGAGAATCAGCACCTTTAAGCTCCTGTTCCCTACAGGTTGCAATTTGTCCTGAGGATGAACGGCAAGAGGGGCAACCAATGAGAGACTAGATCTAGGTGTTGGGACAGGCACAGGTCACTCTATTTTCCCATCAGGAAGAAGAATTAAACACAGGCTCAGCCTCCCGCCGGGAACCAGAATAGGGCCTGAGGCAATGCCGTGCTTTTGCGGCCAGCTACCAAAAAAGCGAGTTGAAAAATGGAGCTCAGGGACACTGCAATTCACAAACCCGCAGAGTTATAAATGATAACTGTCATCCACAGATATATTGAGGGAAGGCAACGAAGAGGATTTGAAAGCAAGGCAGAATTGCAGGAAACAGATTTCAGGAGGTAGATTCGAATCGCCATTAAAGCACATGAAAAGCGGCAAAACGTCGACAATGATGCCCTTGGCCAAAAAGGGCGTATGCGTTTTTTCCTGAATATATTCAGGAAAAAACGCATACGCCCTTTTTGGCCAACCAAGCAACATGGAAATGCAAATAAGCGCTACAAAGAAGTTTCGCTTCCCATCGGTCAAAAGGGTCATGCTGCAAAAAGTGTCAAAACCAGAAATGCAGGACAGGCCATGGAGAAATGGCAGCCTTGCTACGCTGATGGGCGGGATGTAAATTGCCAACAGCCACTCTGAAGAAGTGTACGGTGTGTCCTGAAACATCGAAAAAACACAGTTAGGGAGCATAGGGCACGTCCACTCATGGGCGTATAAATTGGGAAAACTAAAAATCAGCAAGACACAGGCACCCCAAAGTTTAGGGCTGCTCTGTTGACAAGAACCTCCACTTCATGACACCTTAAATATCCCAGGAAAGAGAAAAATGGATAAAGAAGTTGTGGTCCTTATGTACAAAGGAATATCACTCAGACATGATATCAATGTCATAAGGCTAGTAGAAGCAAGATGAGTGGATTTAGGTATGACGATTCTAAGTGAAATAAGTCACACAGAAAAAGACACTTATCATAAGCTCTCACTTATAGAGGGAATGTAAAAACCGCTACACTTGAACTGAATTACAAAACAGAACAGAGTCACACGTTTAGAAAACACACTATGGCTGCTTAACGGGAAAGGTGAGGTGGGGTGATGCATAAAACAAGGGTTTCAAATTCGCTCAGATACCGTTCCATACACCCAATATGTAATAGACAAGACCTACTCCTTGCTCAGTGAACTGGACTCAACTCCCCCTATTCACCGCACAAGAATATATGTGACTAGTAAGAATCTTAAAACCTATGTATTGATATCTGTCTGGAAGTGAGTCAAGTGGGTGTAAAGCCGCATAAACACAGCCGTGAAAAGCAGCTAAACCCCATTATAAAAATAAATTACTTTTAAAAACCCGTAAAACAAAGACAGTGAAAGAGAGAGAAATTCTTACAAAATTCGTTCAGAGGCTGTGATGCAACCTGGATTGACCATATCAACACCCACAGCTGGATGAGACATAAGGGTGGACACTCTTGGGGCTTAGAGGTTGGGTGAGGTTGGGTGAGCAAACGCAGACCCTTTAAAGTAATACTGTGTGGTACCCATCCCATGGGTCCCAAATCTCCAGGTTCAAGGGCATCTTCCTACATCGAAAACATGCATGAGAAACCCAGAAGATGGTACACCATGTGATTTTGAAAGGTTTCTAAAACGCACCCCATTTCTCATCTCCTTGTGCTAGGGTTCGCCTTTCCAGCTACTTTACTAGCAATCTCCCTACTTGGAGAATCAGCACCTTTAAGCTCCTGTTCCCTACAGGTTGCAATTTGTCCTGAGGATGAACGGGAAGAGGGGCAACCAATGAGAGACTAGATCTAGGTGTTGGGACAGGCACAGGTCACTCTATTTTCCCATCAGGAAGAAGAATTAAACACAGGCTCAGCCTCCCGCCGGGAACCAGAATAGGGCCTGAGGCAATGCCGCGCTTTTGCGGCCAGCTACCAAAAAAGCGAGTTGAAAAATGGAGCTCAGGGACACTGCAATTCACAAACCCGCAGAGTTATAAATGATAACTGTCATCCACAGATATATTGAGGGAAGGCAACGAAGAGGATTTGAAAGCAAGGCAGAATTGCAGGAAACAGATTTCAGGAGGTATATTCGAATCGCCATTAAAGCACATGAAAAGCGGCAAAACGTCGACAATGATGCCCTTGGCCAAAAAGGGCGTATGCGTTTTTTCCTGAATATATTCAGGAAAAAACGCATACGCCCTTTTTGGCCAACCAAGCAACATGGAAAGGCAAATAAGCGCTACAAAGAAGTTTCGCTTCCCATCGGTCAAAAGGGTCATGCTGCAAAAAGTGTCAAAACCAGAAATGCAGGACAGGCCATGGAGAAATGGCAGCCTTGCTACGCTGATGGGCGGGATGTAAATTGCCAACAGCCACTCTGAAGAAGTGTACGGTGTGTCCTGAAACATCGAAAAAACACAGTTAGGGAGCATAGGGCACGTCCACTCATGGGCGTATAAATTGGGAAAACTAAAAATCAGCAAGACACAGGCACCACAAAGTTTAGGGCTGCTCTGTTGACAAAAACCTCCACTTCATGACACCTTAAATATCCCAGGAAAGAGAAAAATGGATAAAGAAGTTGTGGTCCTTATGTACAATGGAATATCACTCAGACATGAAATCAATGTCATAAGGCTAGTAGAAGCAAGATGAGTGGACTTAGGTACGACGATTCTAAGTGAAATAAGTCACACAGAAAAAGACACTTATCATAAGCTATCACTTATAGAGGGAATGTAAAAACCGCTACACTTGAACTGAATTACAAAACAGAACAGAGTCACACGTTTAGAAAACACACTATGGCTGCTGAGCGGGAAAGGTGAGGTGGGGTGATGCATAAAACAAGGGTTTCAAATTCGCTCAGATACCGTTCCATACACCCAATATGTAATAGACAAGACCTACTCCTTGCTCAGTGAACTGGACTCAACACCCCCTATTCACCGCACAAGAATATATGTGACTAGTAAGAATCTTAAAACCTATGTATTGATATCTGTCTGGAAGTGAGTCAAGTGGGTGTAAAGCTGCATAAACACAGCCGTGAAAAGCAGCTAAACCCCATTATAAAAATAAATTACTTTTAAAAACGCGTAAAACAAAGACAGTGAAAGAGAGAGAAATTCTTACAAAATTCGTTCAGAGGCTGTGATGCAACCTGGATTGACCATATCTAGACCCACACCTGGATGAGACATAAGGGTGGACACTCTTGGGGCTGAGAGGTTGGGTGAGGTTGGGTGAGCAAATGCAGACCCTTTAAAGTAATACTGCGTGGTACCCATCCCATGGGTCCCAAATCTCCAGGTTCAAGGGCATCTTCCTACATCGAAAACATGCATGAGAAACCCCGAAGATGGTACACCGTGTGATTTTGAAAGGTTTCTAATACGCACCTCATTTCTCATCTCCTTGTGCTCGGGTTCGCCTTTCCAGCTACTTTACTAGCAATCTCCCTACTTGGAGAATCAGCACCTTTAAACTCCTGTTCCCTACAGGTTGCAATGTGTCCTGAGGATGAACGGGAAGAGGGGAAACCAATGAGAGACTAGATCTAGGTGTTGGGACAGGCACAGGTCACTCTATTTTCCCATCGGGAAGAAGAATTAACCACAGGCTCAGCCTGCCGCCCAGAAGCAGAATAGGGCCTGAGGCAATCCCGCGCTTTTTCGGCCAGCTCCCAAAAAAGCCAGTAAAAAATGGAGCTCAGGGACACTGCAAATCACAAACCCGCAGAGCTATAAATGATAACTCTCATCCACAGATATATTGAGGGAAGGCAACGAAGAGGATTTGAAAGCAAGGCAGAATTGCAGGAAACAGGTTTCAGGAGGTAGATTCGAATCGCCTTTAAAGCACATGAAAAGTGGTAAAAAGTCGACAATGATGCCCTTGGCCAAACAGGGCGTATGCGTTTTTTCCTGAATATATTCAGGAAAAAACGCATACGCCCTGTTTGGCCAACTAAGCAACCTGGAAAGGTTAATCAGAGCTACAAAGAAGTCTCGCTTCCCATCGGTCAAAAGGGCCATGCTGCAAAAAGTGTCAAAACCAGAAATGCAGGACAGGCTATGGAGAAATGGCAGCCTTGCTACGCTGTTGGGCGGGATGTAAATTGCCAACAGCCACTCTGGAGAAGTGTACGGTGTGTCCTGAAACATCGAAAAAACACAGCTCTAGGAGCATAGGGCACGTCCTCTCATGGGCGTATAAATTGGGAAAACTAAAAATCATCAAGACACAGGCACCCCAAAGTTTAGGGCTGCTCTGTTGACAAGAACCTCCACTTCATGACACCTTAAATATCCCAGGAAAGAGAAAAATGGATAAAGAAATTGTGGTCCTTATGTACAAAGGAATATCACTCAGACATGAAATCAATGTCATAATGCTAGTAGACGCAAGATGAGTGTATTTAGTTACGACGATTCTAAGTGAAATAAGTCACACAGAAAAAGACACTTATCATAAGCTATCACTTATAGAGGGAATGTAAAAACCGCTACACTTGAACTGAATTACAAAACAGAACAGAGTCACACGTTTAGAAAACACACTATGCCTGCTTAACGGGAAAGGTGAGGTGGGGTGAGGCATAAAACAAGGGTTTCAAATTCGCTCAGATACCGTTCCATACACCCAATATGTAATAGACAAGACCTACTCCTTGCTCAGTGAACAGGACTCAACACCCCCTATTCACCGCACAAGAATATATGTGACTAGTAAGAATCTTAAAACCTATGTATTGATATCTGTCTGGAAGTGAGTCAAGTGGGTGTAAAGCCGCATAAACACAGCCGTGAAAAGCAGCTAAACCCCATTATAAAAATAAATTACTTTTAAAAACCCGTAAAACAAAGACAGTGAAAGAGAGAGAAATTCTTACAAAATTCGTTCAGAGGCTGTGATGCAACCTGGATTGACCATATCTAGACCCACAGCTGGATGAGACATAAGGGTGGACACTCTTGGGGCTGAAAGGTTGGGTGAGGCTGGGTGAGCAAACGCAGACCCTTTAAAGTAATACTGCCTGGTACCCATCCCATGGGTCCCAAATCTCCAGGTTCAAGGGCATCTTCCTACATCGAAAACATGCATGAGAAACCCAGAAGATGGTACACCGTGTGATTTTGAAAGGTTTCTAATACGCACCTCATTTCTCATCTCCTTGTGCTCGGGTTCGCCTTTCCAGCTACTTTACTAGCAATCTCCCTACTTGGAGAATCAGCACCTTTAAGCTCCTGTTCCCTACAGGTTGCAATTTGTCCTGAGGATGAACGGGAAGAGGGGCAACCAATGAGAGACTAGATGTAGGTGTTGGGACAGGCACAGCTCACTCTATTTTCCCATCGGGAAAAAGAATTAACCACAGGCTCAGCCTGCCACCCAGAAGCAGAATAGGGCCTGAGGCAATCCCGCGCTTTTGCAGCCAGCTCCCAAAAAAGCCAGTTGAAAAATGGAGCTCAGGGACACTGCAATTCACAAACCCGCAGAGCTATAAATGATAACTCTCATCCACAGATATATTGAGGGAAGGCAACGAAGAGGATTTGAAAGCAAGGCAGAATTGCAGGAAACAGTTTTCAGGAGGTAGATTCAAATCGCCTTAAAAGCACATGAAAAGTGGTAAAACGTCGACAATAATGCCCTTGGCCAAACAGGGCGTATGCGTTTTTTCCTGAATATATTCAGGAAAAAACGCATACGCCCTTTTTGGCCAACCAAGCAACCTGGAAAGGCTAATCAGCGCTACAAAGAAGTCTCGTTTCCATCGGTCAAAAGGGCCATGCTGCAAAAAGTGTCAAAACCAGAAATGCAGGACAGGCCATGGAGAAATGGCAGCCTTGCTACGCTGATGGGCGGGATGTAAATTGCCAACAGCCACTCTGGAGAAGTGTACGGTGTGTCCTGAAACATCGAAAAAACACAGCTTAGGGAGCATAGGGCACGTCCTCTCATGGGCGTATAAATTGGGAAAACTAAAAATCAGCAAGACACAGGTACCCCAAAGTTTAGGGCTGCTCTGTTGACAAGAACCTCCACTTCATGACACCTTAAATATCCCAGGAAAGAGAAAAATGGATAAAGAAGTTGTGGTCCTTATGTACAATGGAATATCACTCAGACATGAAATCAATGTCATAACGCTAGTAGAAGCAAGATGAGTGGATTTAGGTACGATGATTCTAAGTGAAATAAGTCACACAGAAAAAGACACTTATCATAAGCTATCACTTATAGAGGGAATGTAAAAACCGCTACACTTGAACTGAATTACAAAACAGAACAGAGTCACACGTTTAGAAAACACACTATGCCTGCTTAACGGGAAAGGTGAGGTGGGGTGAGGCATAAAACAAGGGTTTCAAATTCGCTCAGATACCGTTCCATACACCCAATATGTAATAGACAAGACCTACTCCTTGCTCAGTGAACAGGACTCAACACCCCCTATTCACCGCACAAGAATATATGTGACTAGTAAGAATCTTAAAACCTATGTATTGATATCTGTCTGGAAGTGAGTCAAGTGGGTGTAAAGACGCATAAACACAGCCGTGAAAAGCAGCTAAACCCCATTATAAAAATAAATTACTTTTAAAAACCCGTAAAACAAAGACAGTGAAAGAGAGAGAAATTCTTACAAAATTCGTTCAGAGGCTGTGATGCAACCTGGATTGACCATATCTAGACCCACAGCTGGATGAGACATAAGGGTGGACACTCTTGGGGCTGAAAGGTTGGGTGAGGCTGGGTGAGCAAACGCAGACCCTTTAAAGTAATACTGCCTGGTACCCATCCCATGGGTCCCAAATCTCCAGGTTCAAGGGCATCTTCCTACATCGAAAACATGCATGAGAAACCCAGAAGATGGTACACCGTGTGATTTTGAAAGGTTTCTAATACGCACCTCATTTCTCATCTCCTTGTGCTCGGGTTCGCCTTTCCAGCTACTTTACGAGCAATCTCCCTACTTGGAGAATCAGCACCTTTAAGCTCCTGTTCCCTACAGGTTGCAATTTGTCCTGAGGATGAACGGGAAGAGGGGAAACCAATGAGAGACTAGATCTTGGTGTTGGGACAGGCACAGGTCACTCTATTTTCCCATCGGGAAGAAGAATTAACCACAGGCTCAGCCTGCCGGCCAGAAGCAGAATAGGGCCTGAGGCAATCCCGCGCTTTTGCGGCCAGCTCCCAAAAAAGCCAGTTGAAAAATGGAGCTCAGCGACACTGCAATTCACAAACCCGCAGAGCTATAAATGATAACTCTCATCCACAGATATATTGAGGGAAGGCAACGAAGAGGATTTGAAAGCAAGGCAGAATTGCAGGAAACAGGTTTCAGGAGGTAGATTCGAATCGCCTTTAAAGCACATGAAAAGTGGTAAAACGTCGACAATGATGCCCTTGGACAAACAGGGCGTATGCGTTTTTTCCTGAATATATTCAGGAAAAAACGCATACGCCCTGTTTGGCCAACCAAGCAACCTGGAAAGGCTAATCAGCGCTACAAAGAAGTCTCGCTTCCCATCGGTCAAAAGGGCCATGCTGCAAAAAGTGTCAAAACCAGAAATGCAGGACAGGCCCTGGAGAAATGGCAGCCTTGCTACTCTGATGGGCGGGATGTAAATTGCCAACAGCCACTCTGGAGAAGTGTAAGGTGTGTCCTGAAACATTGAAAAAACACAGCTCTAGGAGCATAGGGCACGTCCTCTCATGGGCGTATAAATTGGGAAAACTAAAAATCAGCAAGACACAGGCACCCCAAAGTTTAGGGCTGCTCTGTTGACAAGAACCTCCACTTCATGACACCTTAAATATCCCAGGAAAGAGAAAAATGGATAAAGAAGTTGTGGTCCTTATGTACAATGGAATATCACTCAGACATGAAATCAATGTCATAAGGCTAGTAGAAGCAAGATGAGTGGATTTAGGTACGACGATTCTAAGTGAAATAAGTCACACAGAAAAAGACACTTATCATAAGCTATCACTTATAGAGGGAATGTAAAAACCGCTACACTTGAACTGAATTACAAAACAGAACAGAGTCACACGTTTAGAAAACACACTATGGCTGCTTAACGGGAAAGGTGAGGTGGGGTGAGGCATAAAACAAGGGTTTCAAATTCGCTCAGATACCGTTCCATACACCCAATATGTAATAGACAAGACCTACTCCTTGCTCAGTGAACAGGACTCAACACCCCCTATTCACCGCACAAGAATATATGTGACTAGTAAGAATCTTAAAACCTATGTATTGATATCTGTCTGGAAGTGAGTCAAGTGGGTGTAAAGCCGCATAAACACAGCCGTGAAAAGCAGCTAAACCCCATTATAAAAATAAATTACTTTTAAAAACCCGTAAAACAAAGACAGTGAAAGAGAGAGAAATTCTTACAAAATTCGTTCAGAGGCTGTGATGCAACCTGGATTGACCATATCTAGACCCACAGCTGGATGAGACATAAGGGTGGACACTCTTGGGGCTGAAAGGTTGGGTGAGGTTGGGTGAGCAAACGCAGACCCTTTAAAGTAATACTGCCTGGTACCCATCCCATGGGTCCCAAATCTCCAGGTTCAAGGGCATCTTCCTACATCGAAAACATGCATGAGAAACCCAGAAGATGGTACACCATGTGATTTTGAAAGGTTTCTAATACGCACCTCATTTCTCATCTCCTTGTGCTCGGGTTCACCTTTCCAGCTACTTTACTAGCAATCTCCCTACTTGGAGAATCAGCACCTTTAAGCTCCTGTTCCCTACCGGTTGCAATTTGTCCTGAGGATGAACGGGAAGAGGGGCAACCAATGAGAGACTAGATGTAGGTGTTGGGACAGGCACAGCTCACTCTATTTTCCCATCGGTAAGAAGAATTAACCACAGGCTCAGCCTGCCGCCCAGAAGCAGAATAGGGCCTTAGGCAATTCCGCGCTTTTGCGGCCAGCTCCCAAAAAAGCCAGTTGAAAAATGGAGCTCAGGGACACTGCAATTCACAAACCCGCAGAGCTATAAATGATAACTCTCATCCACAGATATATTGAGGGAAGGCAACGAAGAGGATTTGAAAGCAAGGCAGAATTGCAGGAAACAGGTTTCAGGAGGTAGATTCAAATCGCCTTAAAAGCACATGAAAAGTGGTAAAACGTCGACAATAATGCCCTTGGCCAAACAGGGCGTATGCGTTTTTTCCTGAATATATTCAGGAAAAAACGCATACGCCCTGTTTGGCCAACCAAGCAACCTGGAAAGGCTAATCAGCGCTACAAAGAAGTCTCGCTTCCCATCGGTCAAAAGGGCCATGCTGCAAAAAGTGTCAAAACCAGAAATGCAGGACAGGCCCTGGAGAAATGGAAGCCTTGCTACGCTGATGGGCGGGATGTAAATTGCCAACAGCCACTCTGGAGAAGTGTAAGGTGTGTCCTGAAACATCGAAAAAACACAGCTTAGGGAGCATAGGGCACGTCCTCTCATGGGCGTATAGATTGGGATAACTAAAAATCAGCAAGACACAGGCACCCCAAAGTTTAGGGCTGCTCTGTTGACAAGAACCTCCACTTCATGACACCTTAAATATCCCAGGAAAGAGAAAAATGGATAAAGAAGTTGTGGTCCTTATGTACAATGGAATATCACTCAGACATGAAATCAATGTCATAAGGCTAGTAGAAGCAAGATGAGTGGATTTAGGTACGACGATTCTAAGTGAAATAAGTCACACAGAAAAAGACACTTATCATAAGCTATCACTTATAGAGGGAATGTAAAAACCGCTACACTTGAACTGAATTACAAAACAGAACAGAGTCACACGTTTAGAAAACACACTATGGCTGCTTAACGGGAAAGGTGAGGTGGGGTGAGGCATAAAACAAGGGTTTCAAATTCGCTCAGATACCGTTCCATACACCCAATATGTAATAGACAAGACCTACGCCTTGCTCAGTGAACAGGACTCAACACCCCCTATTCACCGCACAAGAATATATGTGACTAGTAAGAATCTTAAAACCTATGTATTGATATCTGTCAGGAAGTGGGTCAAGTGGGTGTAAAGCTGCATAAACACAGCCGTGAAAAGCAGCTAAACCCCATTATAAAAATAAATTACTTTTAAAAACCCGTAAAACAAAGACAGTGAAAGAGAGAGAAATTCTTACAAAATTCGTTCAGAGGCTGTGATGCAACCTGGATTGACCATATCTAGACCCACAGCTGGATGAGACATAAGGGTGGACACTCTTGGGGCTGAAAGGTTGGGTGAGGTTGGGTGAGCAAACGCAGACCCTTTAAAGTAATACTGCCTGGTACCCATCCCATGGGTCCCAAATCTCCAGGTTCAAGGGCATCTTCCTACATCGAAAACATGCATGAGAAACCCAGAAGATGGTACACCGTGTGATTTTCAAAGGTTTCTAATACGCACCTCATTTCTCATCTCCTTGTGCTCGGGTTCGCCTTTTCAGCTATTTTACTAGAAATCTCCCTACTTGGAGAATCAGCACCTTTAAGCTCCTGTTCCCTACAGGTTGCAATTTGTCCTGAGGATGAACGGGAAGAGGGGCAACCAATGAGAGACTAGATATAGGTGTTGGGACAGGCACAGCTCACTCTATTTTCCCATCGGTAAGAAGAATTAACCACAGGCTCAGCCTGCTGCCCAGAAGCAGAATAGGGCCTGAGGCAATTCCGCGCTTTTGCGGCCAGCTCCCAAAAAAGCCAGTTGAAAAATGGAGCTCAGGGACACTGCAATTCACAAACCCGCAGAGCTATAAATGATAACTCTCATCCACAGATATATTGAGGGAAGGCAACGAAGAGGATTTGAAAGCAAGGCAGAATTGCAGGAAACAGGTTTCAGGAGGTAGATTCAAATCGCCTTAAAAGCACATGAAAAGTGGTAAAACGTCGACAATAATGCCCTTGGCCAAACAGGGCGTATGCGTTTTTTCCTGAATATATTCAGGAAAAAACGCATACGCCCTTTTTGGCCAACCAAGCAACCTGGAAAGGCTAATCAGCGCTACAAAGAAGTCTCGTTTCCATCGGTCAAAAGGGCCATGCTGCAAAACGTGTCAAAACCAGAAATGCAGGACAGGCCATGGAGAAATGGCAGCCTTGCTACGCTGATGGGCGGGATGTAAATTGCCAACAGCCACTCTGGAGAAGTGTACGGTGTGTCCTGAAACATCGAAAAAACACAGCTTAGGGAGCATAGGGCACGTCCTCTCATGGGCGTATAAATTGGGAAAACTAAAAATCAGCAAGACACAGGTACCCCAAAGTTTAGGGCTGCTCTGTTGACAAGAACCTCCACTTCATGACACCTTAAATATCCCAGGAAAGAGAAAAATGGATAAAGAAGTTGTGGTCCTTATGTACAATGGATTATCACTCAGACATGAAATCAATGTCATAACGCTAGTAGAAGCAAGATGAGTGGATTTAGGTACGATGATTCTAAGTGAAATAAGTCACACAGAAAAAGACACTTATCATAAGCTATCACTTAGAGAGGGAATGTAAAAACCGCTACACTTGAACTGAATTACAAAACAGAACAGAGTCACACGTTTAGAAAACACACTATGGCTGCTTAACGGGAAAGGTGAGGTGGGGTGAGGCATAAAACAAGGGTTTCAAATTCGCTCAGATACCGTTCCATACACCCAATATGTAATAGACAAGACCTACTCCTTGCTCAGTGAACTGGACTCAACACCCCCTATTCACCGCACAAGAATATATGTGACTAGTAAGAATCTTAAAACCTATGTATTGATATCTGTCTGGAAGTGAGTCAAGTGGGTGTAAAGCTGCATAAACACAGCTGTGAAAAGCAGCTAAACCCCATTATAAAAATAAATTACTTTTAAAAACCCGTAAAACAAAGACAGTGAAAGCGAGAGAAATTATTACAAAATTCGTTCAGAGGCTCTGATGCAACCTGGATTGACCATATCTAGACCCACAGCTGGATGAGACATAAGGGTGGACACTCTTGGGGCTGAACGGTTGGGTGAGGTTGGGTGAGCAAACGCAGACCCTTTAAAGTAATACTGCCTGGTATCCATCCCATGGGTCCCAAATCTCCAGGTTCAAGGGCATCTTCCTACATCGAAAACATGCATGAGAAACCCAGAAGATGGTACACCGTGTGATTTTGAAAGGTTTCTAATACGCACCTCATTTCTCATCTCCTTGTGCTCGGGTTCGCCTTTCCAGCTACTTTACTAGCAATCTCCCTACTTGGAGAATCAGCACCTTTAAGCTCCTGTTCCCTACTGGTTGCAATTTGTCCTGAGGATGAACGGGAAGAGGGGAAACCAATGAGAGACTAGATCTTGGTGTTGGGACAGGCACAGGTCACTCTATTTTCCCATCGGGAAGAAGAATTAACCACAGGCTCAGCCTGCCGGCCAGAAGCTGAATAGGGCCTGAGGCAATCCCGCGCTTTTGCGGCCAGCTCCCAAAAAAGCCAGTTGAAAAATGGAGCTCAGGGACACTGCAATTCACAAACCCGCAGAGCTATAAATGATAACTCTCATCCACAGATATATTGAGGGAAGGCAACGAAGAGGATTTGAAAGCAAGGCAGGATTGCAGGAAACAGGTTTCAGGAGGTAGATTCGAATCGCCTTTAAAGCACATGAAAAGTGGTAAAACGTCGACAATGATGCCCTTGGCCAAACAGGGCGTATGCGTTTTTTCCTGAATATATTCAGGAAAAAACGCATACGCCCTGTTTGGCCAACCAAGCAACCTGGAAAGGCTAATCAGCGCTACAAAGAAGTCTCGCTTCCCATCGGTCAAAAGGGCCATGCTGCAAAAAGTGTCAAAACCAGAAATGCAGGACAGGCCCTGGAGAAATGGCAGCCTTGCTACGCTGATGGGCGGGATGTAAATTGCCAACAGCCACTCTGGAGAAGTGTAAGGTGTGTCCTGAAACATCGAAAAAACACAGCTCTAGGAGCATAGGGCACGTCCTCTCATGGGCGTATAAATTGGGAAAACTAAAAATCAGCAAGACACAGGCACCCCAAAGTTTAAGGCTGCTCTGTTGACAAGAACCTCCACTTCATGACACCTTAAATATCCCAGGAAAGAGAAAAATGGATAAAGAAGTTGTGGTCCTTATGTACAATGGAATATCACTCAGACATGAAATCAATGTCATAAGGCTAGTAGAAGCAAGATGAGTGGATTTAGGTACGACGATTCTAAGTGAAATAAGTCACACAGAAAAAGACACTTATCATAAGCTATCACTTATAGAGGGAATGTAAAAACCGCTACACTTGAACTGAATTACAAAACAGAACAGAGTCACACGTTTAGAAAACACACTATGGCTGCTTAACGGGAAAGGTGAGGTGGGGTGAGGCATAAAACAAGGGTTTCAAATTCGCTCAGATACCGTTCCATACACCCAATATGTAATAGACAAGACCTACTCCTTGCTCAGTGAACAGGACTCAACACCCCCTATTCACCGCACAAGAATATATGTGACTAGTAAGAATCTTAAAACCTATGTATTGATATCTGTCTGGAAGTGAGTCAAGTGGGTGTAAAGCCGCATAAACACAGCCGTGAAAAGCAGCTAAACCCCATTATAAAAATAAATTACTTTTAAAAACCCGTAAAACAAAGACAGTGAAAGAGAGAGAAATTCTTACAAAATTCGTTCAGAGGCTGTGATGCAACCTGGATTGACCATATCTAGACCCACAGCTGGATGAGACATAAGGGTGGACACTCTTGGGGCTGAAAGGTTGGGTGAGGTTGGGTGAGCAAACGCAGACCCTTTAAAGTAATACTGCCTGGTACCCATCCCATGGGTCCCAAATCTCCAGGTTCAAGGGCATCTTCCTACATCGAAAACATGCATGAGAAACCCAGAAGATGGTACACCGTGTGATTTTGAAAGGTTTCTAATACGCACCTCATTTCTCATCTCCTTGTGCTCGGGTTCACCTTTCCAGCTACTTTACTAGCAATCTCCCTACTTGGAGAATCAGCACCTTTAAGCTCCTGTTCCCTACAGGTTGCAATTTGTCCTGAGGATGAACGGGAAGAGGGGCAACCAATGAGAGACTAGATGTAGGTGTTGGGACAGGCACAGCTCACTCTATTTTCCCATCGGTAAGAAGAATTAACCACAGGCTCAGCCTGCCGCCCAGAAGCAGAATAGGGCCTGAGGCAATTCCGCGCTTTTGCGGCCAGCTCCCAAAAAAGCCAGTTGAAAAATGGAGCTCAGGGACACTGCAATTCACAAACCCGCAGAGCTATAAATGATAACTCTCATCCACAGATATATTGAGGGAAGGCAACGAAGAGGATTTGAAAGCAAGGCAGAATTGCAGGAAACAGGTTTCAGGAGGTAGATTCAAATCGCCTTAAAAGCACATGAAAAGTGGTAAAACGTCGACAATAATGCCCTTGGCCAAACAGGGCGTATGCGTTTTTTCCTGAATATATTCAGGAAAAAACGCATACGCCCTTTTTGGCCAACCAAGCAACCTGGAAAGGCTAATCAGCGCTACAAAGAAGTCTCGCTTCCCATCGGTCAAAAGGGCCATGCTGCAAAAAGTGTCAAAACCAGAAATGCAGGACAGGCCATGGAGAAATGGCAGCCTTGCTACGCTGATGGGCGGGATGTAAATTGCCAACAGCCACTCTGGAGAAGTGTAAGGTGTGTCCTGAAACATCGAAAAAACACAGCTTAGGGAGCATAGGGCACGTCCTCTCATGGGCGTATAGATTGGGATAACTAAAAATCAGCAAGACACAGGCACCCCAAAGTTTAGGGCTGCTCTGTTGACAAGAACCTCCACTTCATGACACCTTAAATATCCCAGGAAAGAGAAAAATGGATAAAGAAGTTGTGGTCCTTATGTACAATGGAATATCACTCAGACATGAAATCAATGTCATAAGGCTAGTAGAAGCAAGATGAGTGGATTTAGGTACGACGATTCTAAGTGAAATAAGTCACACAGAAAAAGACACTTATCATAAGCTATCACTTATAGAGGGAATGTAAAAACCGCTACACTTGAACTGAATTACAAAACAGAACAGAGTCACACGTTTAGAAAACACACTATGGCTGCTTAACGGGAAAGGTGAGGTGGGGTGAGGCATAAAACAAGGGTTTCAAATTCGCTCAGATACCGTTCCATACACCCAATATGTAATAGACAAGACCTACGCCTTGCTCAGTGAACAGGACTCAACACCCCCTATTCACCGCACAAGAATATATGTGACTAGTAAGAATCTTAAAACCTATGTATTGATATCTGTCAGGAAGTGGGTCAAGTGGGTGTAAAGCTGCATAAACACAGCCGTGAAAAGCAGCTAAACCCCATTATAAAAATAAATTACTTTTAAAAACCCGTAAAACAAAGACAGTGAAAGAGAGAGAAATTCTTACAAAATTCGTTCAGAGGCTGTGATGCAACCTGGATTGACCATATCTAGACCCACAGCTGGATGAGACATAAGGGTGGACACTCTTGGGGCTGAAAGGTTGGGTGAGGTTGGGTGAGCAAACGCAGACCCTTTAAAGTAATACTGCCTGGTACCCATCCCATGGGTCCCAAATCTCCAGGTTCAAGGGCATCTTCCTACATCGAAAACATGCATGAGAAACCCAGAAGATGGTACACCGTGTGATTTTCAAAGGTTTCTAATACGCACCTCATTTCTCATCTCCTTGTGCTCGGGTTCGCCTTTCCAGCTATTTTACTAGAAATCTCCCTACTTGGAGAATCAGCACCTTTAAGCTCCTGTTCCCTACAGGTTGCAATTTGTCCTGAGGATGAACGGGAAGAGGGGCAACCAATGAGAGACTAGATATAGGTGTTGGGACAGGCACAGCTCACTCTATTTTCCCATCGGTAAGAAGAATTAACCACAGGCTCAGCCTGCCGCCCAGAAGCAGAATAGGGCCTGAGGCAATTCCGCGCTTTTGCGGCCAGCTCCCAAAAAAGCCAGTTGAAAAATGGAGCTCAGGGACACTGCAATTCACAAACCCGCAGAGCTATAAATGATAACTCTCATCCACAGATATATTGAGGGAAGGCAACGAAGAGGATTTGAAAGCAAGGCAGAATTCCAGGAAACAGGTTTCAGGAGGTAGATTCAAATCGCCTTAAAAGCACATGAAAAGTGGTAAAACGTCGACAATAATGCCCTTGGCCAAACAGGGCGTATGCGTTTTTTCCTGAATATATTCAGGAAAAAACGCATACGCCCTTTTTGGCCAACCAAGCAACCTGGAAAGGCTAATCAGCGCTACAAAGAAGTCTCGTTTCCATCCGTCAAAAGGGCCATGCTGCAAAAAGTGTCAAAACCAGAAATGCAGGACAGGCCATGGAGAAATGGCAGCCTTGCTACGCTGATGGGCGGGATGTAAATTGCCAACAGCCACTCTGGAGAAGTGTACGGTGTGTCCTGAAACATCGAAAAAACACAGCTTAGGGAGCATAGGGCACGTCCTCTCATGGGCGTATAAATTGGGAAAACTAAAAATCAGCAAGACACAGGTACCCCAAAGTTTAGGGCTGCTCTGTTGACAAGAACCTCCACTTCATGACACCTTAAATATCCCAGGAAAGAGAAAAATGGATAAAGAAGTTGTGGTCCTTATGTACAATGGAATATCACTCAGACATGAAATCAATGTCATAACGCTAGTAGAAGCAAGATGAGTGGATTTAGGTACGATGATTCTAAGTGAAATAAGTCACACAGAAAAAGACACTTATCATAAGCTATCACTTAGAGAGGGAATGTAAAAACCGCTACACTTGAACTGAATTACAAAACAGAACAGAGTCACACGTTTAGAAAACACACTATGGCTGCTTAACGGGAAAGGTGAGGTGGGGTGAGGCATAAAACAAGGGTTTCAAATTCGCTCAGATACCGTTCCATACACCCAATATGTAATAGACAAGACCTACTCCTTGCTCAGTGAACTGGACTCAACACCCCCTATTCACCGCACAAGAATATATGTGACTAGTAAGAATCTTAAAACCTATGTATTGATATCTGTCTGGAAGTGAGTCAAGTGGGTGTAAAGCTGCATAAACACAGCCGTGAAAAGCAGCTAAACCCCATTATAAAAATAAATTACTTTTAAAAACCCGTAAAACAAAGACAGTGAAAGCGAGAGAAATTATTACAAAATTCGTTCAGAGGCTCTGATGCAACCTGGATTGACCATATCTAGACCCACAGCTGGATGAGACATAAGGGTGGACACTCTTGGGGCTGAACGGTTGGGTGAGGTTGGGTGAGCAAACGCAGACCCTTTAAAGTAATACTGCCTGGTATCCATCCCATGGGTCCCAAATCTCCAGGTTCAAGGGCATCTTCCTACATCGAAAACATGCATGAGAAACCCAGAAGATGGTACACCGTGTGATTTTGAAAGGTTTCTAATACGCACCTCATTTCTCATCTCCTTGTGCTCGGGTTTGCCTTTCCAGCTACTTTACTAGCAATCTCCCTACTTGGAGAATCAGCACCTTTAAGCTCCTGTTCCCTACAGGTTGCAATTTGTCCTGAGGATGAACGGGAAGAGGGGAAACCAATGAGAGACTAGATCTTGGTGTTGGGACAGGCACAGGTCACTCTATTTTCCCATCGGGAAGAAGAATTAACCACAGGCTCAGCCTGCCGGCCAGAAGCTGAATAGGGCCTGAGGCAATCCCGCGCTTTTGCGGCCAGCTCCCAAAAAAGCCAGTTGAAAAATGGAGCTCAGGGACACTGCAATTCACAAACCCGCAGAGCTATAAATGATAACTCTCATCCACAGATATATTGAGGGAAGGCAACGAAGAGGATTTGAAAGCAAGGCAGGATTGCAGGAAACAGGTTTCAGGAGGTAGATTCGAATCGCCTTTAAAGCACATGAAAAGTGGTAAAACGTCGACAATGATGCCCTTGGCCAAACAGGGCGTATGCGTTTTTTCCTGAATATATTCAGGAAAAAACGCATACGCCCTGTTTGGCCAACCAAGCAACCTGGAAAGGCTAATCAGCGCTACAAAGAAGTCTCGCTTCCCATCGGTCAAAAGGGCCATGCTGCAAAAAGTGTCAAAACCAGAAATGCAGGACAGGCCCTGGAGAAATGGCAGCCTTGCTACGCTGATGGGCGGGATGTAAATTGCCAACAGCCACTCTGGAGAAGTGTAAGGTGTGTCCTGAAACATCGAAAAAACACAGCTCTAGGAGCATAGGGCACGTCCTCTCATGGGCGTATAAATTGGGAAAACTAAAAATCAGCAAGACACAGGCACCCCAAAGTTTAGGGCTGCTCTGTTGACAAGAACCTCCACTTCATGACACCTTAAATATCCCAGGAAAGAGAAAAATGGATAAAGAAGTTGTGGTCCTTATGTACAATGGAATATCACTCAGACATGAAATCAATGTCATAAGGCTAGTAGAAGCAAGATGAGTGGATTTAGGTACGACGATTCTAAGTGAAATAAGTCACACAGAAAAAGACACTTATCATAAGCTATCACTTATAGAGGGAATGTAAAAACCGCTACACTTGAACTGAATTACAAAACAGAACAGAGTCACACGTTTAGAAAACACACTATGGCTGCTTAACGGGAAAGGTGAGGTGGGGTGAGGCATAAAACAAGGGTTTCAAATTCGCTCAGATACCGTTCCATACACCCAATATGTAATAGACAAGACCTACTCCTTGCTCAGTGAACAGGACTCAACACCCCCTATTCACCGCACAAGAATATATGTGACTAGTAAGAATCTTAAAACCTATGTATTGATATCTGTCTGGAAGTGAGTCAAGTGGGTGTAAAGCCGCATAAACACAGCCGTGAAAAGCAGCTAAACCCCATTATAAAAATAAATTACTTTTAAAAACCCGTAAAACAAAGACAGTGAAAGAGAGAGAAATTCTTACAAAATTCGTTCAGAGGCTGTGATGCAACCTGGATTGACCATATCTAGACCCACAGCTGGATGAGACATAAGGGTGGACACTCTTGGGGCTGAAAGGTTGGGTGAGGTTGGGTGAGCAAACGCAGACCCTTTAAAGTAATACTGCCTGGTACCCATCCCATGGGTCCCAAATCTCCAGGTTCAAGGGCATCTTCCTACATCGAAAACATGCATGAGAAACCCAGAAGATGGTACACCGTGTGATTTTGAAAGGTTTCTAATACGCACCTCATTTCTCATCTCCTTGTGCTCGGGTTCACCTTTCCAGCTACTTTACTAGCAATCTCCCTACTTGGAGAATCAGCACCTTTAAGCTCCTGTTCCCTACAGGTTGCAATTTGTCCTGAGGATGAACGGGAAGAGGGGCAACCAATGAGAGACTAGATGTAGGTGTTGGGACAGGCACAGCTCACTCTATTTTCCCATCGGTAAGAAGAATTAACCACAGGCTCAGCCTGCCGCCCAGAAGCAGAATAGGGCCTGAGGCAATTCCGCGCTTTTGCGGCCAGCTCCCAAAAAAGCCAGTTGAAAAATGGAGCTCAGGGACACTGCAATTCACAAACCCGCAGAGCTATAAATGATAACTCTCATCCACAGATATATTGAGGGAAGGCAACGAAGAGGATTTGAAAGCAAGGCAGAATTGCAGGAAACAGGTTTCAGGAGGTAGATTCAAATCGCCTTAAAAGCACATGAAAAGTGGTAAAACGTCGACAATAATGCCCTTGGCCAAACAGGGCGTATGCGTTTTTTCCTGAATATATTCAGGAAAAAACGCATACGCCCTTTTTGGCCAACCAAGCAACCTGGAAAGGCTAATCAGCGCTACAAAGAAGTCTCGCTTCCCATCGGTCAAAAGGGCCATGCTGCAAAAAGTGTCAAAACCAGAAATGCAGGACAGGCCATGGAGAAATGGCAGCCTTGCTACGCTGATGGGCGGGATGTAAATTGCCAACAGCCACTCTGGAGAAGTGTAAGGTGTGTCCTGAAACATCGAAAAAACACAGCTTAGGGAGCATAGGGCACGTCCTCTCATGGGCGTATAGATTGGGATAACTAAAAATCAGCAAGACACAGGCACCCCAAAGTTTAGGGCTGCTCTGTTGACAAGAACCTCCACTTCATGACACCTTAAATATCCCAGGAAAGAGAAAAATGGATAAAGAAGTTGTGGTCCTTATGTACAATGGAATATCACTCAGACATGAAATCAATGTCATAAGGCTAGTAGAAGCAAGATGAGTGGATTTAGGTACGACGATTCTAAGTGAAATAAGTCACACAGAAAAAGACACTTATCATAAGCTATCACTTATAGAGGGAATGTAAAAACCGCTACACTTGAACTGAATTACAAAACAGAACAGAGTCACACGTTTAGAAAACACACTATGGCTGCTTAACGGGAAAGGTGAGGTGGGGTGAGGCATAAAACAAGGGTTTCAAATTCGCTCAGATACCGTTCCATACACCCAATATGTAATAGACAAGACCTACGCCTTGCTCAGTGAACAGGACTCAACACCCCCTATTCACCGCACAAGAATATATGTGACTAGTAAGAATCTTAAAACCTATGTATTGATATCTGTCAGGAAGTGGGTCAAGTGGGTGTAAAGCTGCATAAACACAGCCGTGAAAAGCAGCTAAACCCCATTATAAAAATAAATTACTTTTAAAAACCCGTAAAACAAAGACAGTGAAAGAGAGAGAAATTCTTACAAAATTCGTTCAGAGGCTGTGATGCAACCTGGATTGACCATATCTAGACCCACAGCTGGATGAGACATAAGGGTGGACACTCTTGGGGCTGAAAGGTTGGGTGAGGTTGGGTGAGCAAACGCAGACCCTTTAAAGTAATACTGCCTGGTACCCATCCCATGGGTCCCAAATCTCCAGGTTCAAGGGCATCTTCCTACATCGAAAACATGCATGAGAAACCCAGAAGATGGTACACCGTGTGATTTTCAAAGGTTTCTAATACGCACCTCATTTCTCATCTCCTTGTGCTCGGGTTCGCCTTTCCAGCTATTTTACTAGAAATCTCCCTACTTGGAGAATCAGCACCTTTAAGCTCCTGTTCCCTACAGGTTGCAATTTGTCCTGAGGATGAACGGGAAGAGGGGCAACCAATGAGAGACTAGATATAGGTGTTGGGACAGGCACAGCTCACTCTATTTTCCCATCGGTAAGAAGAATTAACCACAGGCTCAGCCTGCCGCCCAGAAGCAGAATAGGGCCTGAGGCAATTCCGCGCTTTTGCGGCCAGCTCCCAAAAAAGCCAGTTGAAAAATGGAGCTCAGGGACACTGCAATTCACAAACCCGCAGAGCTATAAATGATAACTCTCATCCACAGATATATTGAGGGAAGGCAACGAAGAGGATTTGAAAGCAAGGCAGAATTCCAGGAAACAGGTTTCAGGAGGTAGATTCAAATCGCCTTAAAAGCACATGAAAAGTGGTAAAACGTCGACAATAATGCCCTTGGCCAAACAGGGCGTATGCGTTTTTTCCTGAATATATTCAGGAAAAAACGCATACGCCCTTTTTGGCCAACCAAGCAACCTGGAAAGGCTAATCAGCGCTACAAAGAAGTCTCGTTTCCATCCGTCAAAAGGGCCATGCTGCAAAAAGTGTCAAAACCAGAAATGCAGGACAGGCCATGGAGAAATGGCAGCCTTGCTACGCTGATGGGCGGGATGTAAATTGCCAACAGCCACTCTGGAGAAGTGTACGGTGTGTCCTGAAACATCGAAAAAACACAGCTTAGGGAGCATAGGGCACGTCCTCTCATGGGCGTATAAATTGGGAAAATTAAAAATCAGCAAGACACAGGTACCCCAAAGTTTAGGGCTGCTCTGTTGACAAGAACCTCCACTTCATGACACCTTAAATATCCCAGGAAAGAGAAAAATGGATAAAGAAGTAGTGGTCCTTATGTACAATGGAATATCACTCAGACATGAAATCAATGTCATAACGCTAGTAGAAGCAAGATGAGTGGATTTAGGTACGATGATTCTAAGTGAAATAAGTCACACAGAAAAAGACACTTATCATAAGCTATCACTTAGAGAGGGAATGTAAAAACCGCTACACTTGAACTGAATTACAAAACAGAACAGAGTCACACGTTTAGAAAACACACTATGGCTGCTTAACGGGAAAGGTGAGGTGGGGTGAGGCATAAAACAAGGGTTTCAAATTCGCTCAGATACCGTTCCATACACCCAATATGTAATAGACAAGACCTACTCCTTGCTCAGTGAACTGGACTCAACACCCCCTATTCACCGCACAAGAATATATGTGACTAGTAAGAATCTTAAAACCTATGTATTGATATCTGTCTGGAAGTGAGTCAAGTGGGTGTAAAGCTGCATAAACACAGCCGTGAAAAGCAGCTAAACCCCATTATAAAAATAAATTACTTTTAAAAACCCGTAAAACAAAGACAGTGAAAGCGAGAGAAATTATTACAAAATTCGTTCAGAGGCTCTGATGCAACCTGGATTGACCATATCTAGACCCACAGCTGGATGAGACATAAGGGTGGACACTCTTGGGGCTGAACGGTTGGGTGAGGTTGGGTGAGCAAACGCAGACCCTTTAAAGTAATACTGCCTGGTATCCATCCCATGGGTCCCAAATCTCCAGGTTCAAGGGCATCTTCCTACATCGAAAACATGCATGAGAAACCCAGAAGATGGTACACCGTGTGATTTTGAAAGGTTTCTAATACGCACCTCATTTCTCATCTCCTTGTGCTCGGGTTTGCCTTTCCAGCTACTTTACTAGCAATCTCCCTACTTGGAGAATCAGCACCTTTAAGCTCCTGTTCCCTACAGGTTGCAATTTGTCCTGAGGATGAACGGGAAGAGGGGAAACCAATGAGAGACTAGATCTTGGTGTTGGGACAGGCACAGGTCACTCTATTTTCCCATCGGGAAGAAGAATTAACCACAGGCTCAGCCTGCCGGCCAGAAGCTGAATAGGGCCTGAGGCAATCCCGCGCTTTTGCGGCCAGCTCCCAAAAAAGCCAGTTGAAAAATGGAGCTCAGGGACACTGCAATTCACAAACCCGCAGAGCTATAAATGATAACTCTCATCCACAGATATATTGAGGGAAGGCAACGAAGAGGATTTGAAAGCAAGGCAGGATTGCAGGAAACAGGTTTCAGGAGGTAGATTCGAATCGCCTTTAAAGCACATGAAAAGTGGTAAAACGTCGACAATGATGCCCTTGGCCAAACAGGGCGTATGCGTTTTTTCCTGAATATATTCAGGAAAAAACGCATACGCCCTGTTTGGCCAACCAAGCAACCTGGAAAGGCTAATCAGCGCTACAAAGAAGTCTCGCTTCCCATCGGTCAAAAGGGCCATGCTGCAAAAAGTGTCAAAACCAGAAATGCAGGACAGGCCCTGGAGAAATGGCAGCCTTGCTACGCTGATGGGCGGGATGTAAATTGCCAACAGCCACTCTGGAGAAGTGTAAGGTGTGTCCTGAAACATCGAAAAAACACAGCTCTAGGAGCATAGGGCACGTCCTCTCATGGGCGTATAAATTGGGAAAACTAAAAATCAGCAAGACACAGGCACCCCAAAGTTTAGGGCTGCTCTGTTGACAAGAACCTCCACTTCATGACACCTTAAATATCCCAGGAAAGAGAAAAATGGATAAAGAAGTTGTGGTCCTTATGTACAATGGAATATCACTCAGACATGAAATCAATGTCATAAGGCTAGTAGAAGCAAGATGAGTGGATTTAGGTACGACGATTCTAAGTGAAATAAGTCACACAGAAAAAGACACTTATCATAAGCTATCACTTATAGAGGGAATGTAAAAACCGCTACACTTGAACTGAATTACAAAACAGAACAGAGTCACACGTTTAGAAAACACACTATGGCTGCTTAACGGGAAAGGTGAGGTGGGGTGAGGCATAAAACAAGGGTTTCAAATTCGCTCAGATACCGTTCCATACACCCAATATGTAATAGACAAGACCTACTCCTTGCTCAGTGAACAGGACTCAACACCCCCTATTCACCGCACAAGAATATATGTGACTAGTAAGAATCTTAAAACCTATGTATTGATATCTGTCTGGAAGTGAGTCAAGTGGGTGTAAAGCCGCATAAACACAGCCGTGAAAAGCAGCTAAACCCCATTATAAAAATAAATTACTTTTAAAAACCCGTAAAACAAAGACAGTGAAAGAGAGAGAAATTCTTACAAAATTCGTTCAGAGGCTGTGATGCAACCTGGATTGACCATATCTAGACCCACAGCTGGATGAGACATAAGGGTGGACACTCTTGGGGCTGAAAGGTTGGGTGAGGTTGGGTGAGCAAACGCAGACCCTTTAAAGTAATACTGCCTGGTACCCATCCCATGGGTCCCAAATCTCCAGGTTCAAGGGCATCTTCCTACATCGAAAACATGCATGAGAAACCCAGAAGATGGTACACCGTGTGATTTTGAAAGGTTTCTAATACGCACCTCATTTCTCATCTCCTTGTGCTCGGGTTCACCTTTCCAGCTACTTTACTAGCAATCTCCCTACTTGGAGAATCAGCACCTTTAAGCTCCTGTTCCCTACAGGTTGCAATTTGTCCTGAGGATGAACGGGAAGAGGGGCAACCAATGAGAGACTAGATGTAGGTGTTGGGACAGGCACAGCTCACTCTATTTTCCCATCGGTAAGAAGAATTAACCACAGGCTCAGCCTGCCGCCCAGAAGCAGAATAGGGCCTGAGGCAATTCCGCGCTTTTGCGGCCAGCTCCCAAAAAAGCCAGTTGAAAAATGGAGCTCAGGGACACTGCAATTCACAAACCCGCAGAGCTATAAATGATAACTCTCATCCACAGATATATTGAGGGAAGGCAACGAAGAGGATTTGAAAGCAAGGCAGAATTGCAGGAAACAGGTTTCAGGAGGTAGATTCAAATCGCCTTAAAAGCACATGAAAAGTGGTAAAACGTCGACAATAATGCCCTTGGCCAAACAGGGCGTATGCGTTTTTTCCTGAATATATTCAGGAAAAAACGCATACGCCCTTTTTGGCCAACCAAGCAACCTGGAAAGGCTAATCAGCGCTACAAAGAAGTCTCGCTTCCCATCGGTCAAAAGGGCCATGCTGCAAAAAGTGTCAAAACCAGAAATGCAGGACAGGCCATGGAGAAATGGCAGCCTTGCTACGCTGATGGGCGGGATGTAAATTGCCAACAGCCACTCTGGAGAAGTGTAAGGTGTGTCCTGAAACATCGAAAAAACACAGCTTAGGGAGCATAGGGCACGTCCTCTCATGGGCGTATAGATTGGGATAACTAAAAATCAGCAAGACACAGGCACCCCAAAGTTTAGGGCTGCTCTGTTGACAAGAACCTCCACTTCATGACACCTTAAATATCCCAGGAAAGAGAAAAATGGATAAAGAAGTTGTGGTCCTTATGTACAATGGAATATCACTCAGACATGAAATCAATGTCATAAGGCTAGTAGAAGCAAGATGAGTGGATTTAGGTACGACGATTCTAAGTGAAATAAGTCACACAGAAAAAGACACTTATCATAAGCTATCACTTATAGAGGGAATGTAAAAACCGCTACACTTGAACTGAATTACAAAACAGAACAGAGTCACACGTTTAGAAAACACACTATGGCTGCTTAACGGGAAAGGTGAGGTGGGGTGAGGCATAAAACAAGGGTTTCAAATTCGCTCAGATACCGTTCCATACACCCAATATGTAATAGACAAGACCTACGCCTTGCTCAGTGAACAGGACTCAACACCCCCTATTCACCGCACAAGAATATATGTGACTAGTAAGAATCTTAAAACCTATGTATTGATATCTGTCAGGAAGTGGGTCAAGTGGGTGTAAAGCTGCATAAACACAGCCGTGAAAAGCAGCTAAACCCCATTATAAAAATAAATTACTTTTAAAAACCCGTAAAACAAAGACAGTGAAAGAGAGAGAAATTCTTACAAAATTCGTTCAGAGGCTGTGATGCAACCTGGATTGACCATATCTAGACCCACAGCTGGATGAGACATAAGGGTGGACACTCTTGGGGCTGAAAGGTTGGGTGAGGTTGGGTGAGCAAACGCAGACCCTTTAAAGTAATACTGCCTGGTACCCATCCCATGGGTCCCAAATCTCCAGGTTCAAGGGCATCTTCCTACATCGAAAACATGCATGAGAAACCCAGAAGATGGTACACCGTGTGATTTGCAAAGGTTTCTAATACGCACCTCATTTCTCATCTCCTTGTGCTCGGGTTCGCCTTTCCAGCTATTTTACTAGAAATCTCCCTACTTGGAGAATCAGCACCTTTAAGCTCCTGTTCCCTACAGGTTGCAATTTGTCCTGAGGATGAACGGGAAGAGGGGCAACCAATGAGAGACTAGATATAGGTGTTGGGACAGGCACAGCTCACTCTATTTTCCCATCGGTAAGAAGAATTAACCACAGGCTCAGCCTGCCGCCCAGAAGCAGAATAGGGCCTGAGGCAATTCCGCGCTTTTGCGGCCAGCTCCCAAAAAAGCCAGTTGAAAAATGGAGCTCAGGGACACTGCAATTCACAAACCCGCAGAGCTATAAATGATAACTCTCATCCACAGATATATTGAGGGAAGGCAACGAAGAGGATTTGAAAGCAAGGCAGAATTCCAGGAAACAGGTTTCAGGAGGTAGATTCAAATCGCCTTAAAAGCACATGAAAAGTGGTAAAACGTCGACAATAATGCCCTTGGCCAAACAGGGCGTATGCGTTTTTTCCTGAATATATTCAGGAAAAAACGCATACGCCCTGTTTGGCCAACCAAGCAACCTGGAAAGGCTAATCAGCGCTACAAAGAAGTCTCGTTTCCATCGGTCAAAAGGGCCATGCTGCAAAAAGTGTCAAAACCAGAAATGCAGGACAGGCCATGGAGAAATGGCAGCCTTGCTACGCTGATGGGCGGGATGTAAATTGCCAACAGCCACTCTGGAGAAGTGTACGGTGTGTCCTGAAACATCGAAAAAACACAGCTTAGGGAGCATAGGGCACGTCCTCTCATGGGCGTATAAATTGGGAAAACTAAAAATCAGCAAGACACAGGTACCCCAAAGTTTAGGGCTGCTCTGTTGACAAGAACCTCCACTTCATGACACCTTAAATATCCCAGGAAAGAGAAAAATGGATAAAGAAGTTGTGGTCCTTATGTACAATGGAATATCACTCAGACATGAAATCAATGTCATAACGCTAGTAGAAGCAAGATGAGTGGATTTAGGTACGATGATTCTAAGTGAAATAAGTCACACAGAAAAAGACACTTATCATAAGCTATCACTTAGAGAGGGAATGTAAAAACCGCTACACTTGAACTGAATTACAAAACAGAACAGAGTCACACGTTTAGAAAACACACTATGGCTGCTTAACGGGAAAGGTGAGGTGGGGTGAGGCATAAAACAAGGGTTTCAAATTCGCTCAGATACCGTTCCATACACCCAATATGTAATAGACAAGACCTACTCCTTGCTCAGTGAACTGGACTCAACACCCCCTATTCACCGCACAAGAATATATGTGACTAGTAAGAATCTTAAAACCTATGTATTGATATCTGTCAGGAAGTGGGTCAAGTGGGTGTAAAGCTGCATAAACACAGCCGTGAAAAGCAGCTAAACCCCATTATAAAAATAAATTACTTTTAAAAACCCGTAAAACAAAGACAGTGAAAGCGAGAGAAATTATTACAAAATTCGTTCAGAGGCTCTGATGCAACCTGGATTGACCATATCTAGACCCACAGCTGGATGAGACATAAGGGTGGACACTCTTGGGGCTGAACGGTTGGGTGAGGTTGGGTGAGCAAACGCAGACCCTTTAAAGTAATACTGCCTGGTATCCATCCCATGGGTCCCAAATCTCCAGGTTCAAGGGCATCTTCCTACATCGAAAACATGCATGAGAAACCCAGAAGATGGTACACCGTGTGATTTTGAAAGGTTTCTAATACGCACCTCATTTCTCATCTCCTTGTGCTCGGGTTTGCCTTTCCAGCTACTTTACTAGCAATCTCCCTACTTGGAGAATCAGCACCTTTACGCTCCTGTTCCCTACAGGTTGCAATTTGTCCTCAGGATGAACGGGAAGAGGGGAAACCAATGAGAGACTAGATCTTGGTGTTGGGACAGGCACAGGTCACTCTATTTTCCCATCGGGAAGAAGAATTAACCACAGGCTCAGCCTGCCGGCCAGAAGCTGAATAGGGCCTGAGGCAATCCCGCGCTTTTGCGGCCAGCTCCCAAAAAAGCCAGTTGAAAAATGGAGCTCAGGGACACTGCAATTCACAAACCCGCAGAGCTATAAATGATAACTCTCATCCACAGATATATTGAGGGAAGGCAACGAAGAGGATTTGAAAGCAAGGCAGGATTGCAGGAAACAGGTTTCAGGAGGTAGATTCGAATCGCCTTTAAAGCACATGAAAAGTGGTAAAACGTCGACAATGATGCCCTTGGCCAAACAGGGCGTATGCGTTTTTTCCTGAATATATTCAGGAAAAAACGCATACGCCCTGTTTGGCCAACCAAGCAACCTGGAAAGGCTAATCAGCGCTACAAAGAAGTCTCGCTTCCCATCGGTCAAAAGGGCCATGCTGCAAAAAGTGTCAAAACCAGAAATGCAGGACAGGCCCTGGAGAAATGGCAGCCTTGCTACGCTGATGGGCGGGATGTAAATTGCCAACAGCCACTCTGGAGAAGTGTAAGGTGTGTCCTGAAACATCGAAAAAACACAGCTCTAGGAGCATAGGGCACGTCCTCTCATGGGCGTATAAATTGGGAAAACTAAAAATCAGCAAGACACAGGCACCCCAAAGTTTAGGGCTGCTCTGTTGACAAGAACCTCCACTTCATGACACCTTAAATATCCCAGGAAAGAGAAAAATGGATAAAGAAGTTGTGGTCCTTATGTACAATGGAATATCACTCAGACATGAAATCAATGTCATAAGGGTAGTAGAAGCAAGATGAGTGGATTTAGGTACGACGATTCTAAGTGAAATAAGTCACACAGAAAAAGACACTTATCATAAGCTATCACTTATAGAGGGAATGTAAAAACCGCTACACTTGAACTGAATTACAAAACAGAACAGAGTCACACGTTTAGAAAACACACTATGGCTGCTTAACGGGAAAGGTGAGGTGGGGTGAGGCATAAAACAAGGGTTTCAAATTCGCTCAGATACCGTTCCATACACCCAATATGTAATAGACAAGACCTACTCCTTGCTCAGTGAACAGGACTCAACACCCCCTATTCACCGCACAAGAATATATGTGACTAGTAAGAATCTTAAAACCTATGTATTGATATCTGTCTGGAAGTGAGTCAAGTGGGTGTAAAGCCGCATAAACACAGCCGTGAAAAGCAGCTAAACCCCATTATAAAAATAAATTACTTTTAAAAACCCGTAAAACAAAGACAGTGAAAGAGAGAGAAATTCTTACAAAATTCGTTCAGAGGCTGTGATGCAACCTGGATTGACCATATCTAGACCCACAGCTGGATGAGACATAAGGGTGGACACTCTTGGGGCTGAAAGGTTGGGTGAGGTTGGGTGAGCAAACGCAGACCCTTTAAAGTAATACTGCCTGGTACCCATCCCATGGGTCCCAAATCTCCAGGTTCAAGGGCATCTTCCTACATCGAAAACATGCATGAGAAACCCAGAAGATGGTACACCGTGTGATTTGCAAAGGTTTCTAATACGCACCTCATTTCTCATCTCCTTGTGCTCGGGTTCGCCTTTCCAGCTATTTTACTAGAAATCTCCCTACTTGGAGAATCAGCACCTTTAAGCTCCTGTTCCCTACAGGTTGCAATTTGTCCTGAGGATGAACGGGAAGAGGGGCAACCAATGAGAGACTAGATATAGGTGTTGGGACAGGCACAGCTCACTCTATTTTCCCATCGGTAAGAAGAATTAACCACAGGCTCAGCCTGCCGCCCAGAAGCAGAATAGGGCCTGAGGCAATTCCGCGCTTTTGCGGCCAGCTCCCAAAAAAGCCAGTTGAAAAATGGAGCTCAGGGACACTGCAATTCACAAACCCGCAGAGCTATAAATGATAACTCTCATCCACAGATATATTGAGGGAAGGCAACGAAGAGGATTTGAAAGCAAGGCAGAATTCCAGGAAACAGGTTTCAGGAGGTAGATTCAAATCGCCTTAAAAGCACATGAAAAGTGGTAAAACGTCGACAATAATGCCCTTGGCCAAACAGGGCGTATGCGTTTTTTCCTGAATATATTCAGGAAAAAACGCATACGCCCTGTTTGGCCAACCAAGCAACCTGGAAAGGCTAATCAGCGCTACAAAGAAGTCTCGTTTCCATCGGTCAAAAGGGCCATGCTGCAAAAAGTGTCAAAACCAGAAATGCAGGACAGGCCATGGAGAAATGGCAGCCTTGCTACGCTGATGGGCGGGATGTAAATTGCCAACAGCCACTCTGGAGAAGTGTACGGTGTGTCCTGAAACATCGAAAAAACACAGCTTAGGGAGCATAGGGCACGTCCTCTCATGGGCGTATAAATTGGGAAAACTAAAAATCAGCAAGACACAGGTACCCCAAAGTTTAGGGCTGCTCTGTTGACAAGAACCTCCACTTCATGACACCTTAAATATCCCAGGAAAGAGAAAAATGGATAAAGAAGTTGTGGTCCTTATGTACAATGGAATATCACTCAGACATGAAATCAATGTCATAACGCTAGTAGAAGCAAGATGAGTGGATTTAGGTACGATGATTCTAAGTGAAATAAGTCACACAGAAAAAGACACTTATCATAAGCTATCACTTAGAGAGGGAATGTAAAAACCGCTACACTTGAACTGAATTACAAAACAGAACAGAGTCACACGTTTAGAAAACACACTATGGCTGCTTAACGGGAAAGGTGAGGTGGGGTGAGGCATAAAACAAGGGTTTCAAATTCGCTCAGATACCGTTCCATACACCCAATATGTAATAGACAAGACCTACTCCTTGCTCAGTGAACTGGACTCAACACCCCCTATTCACCGCACAAGAATATATGTGACTAGTAAGAATCTTAAAACCTATGTATTGATATCTGTCAGGAAGTGGGTCAAGTGGGTGTAAAGCTGCATAAACACAGCCGTGAAAAGCAGCTAAACCCCATTATAAAAATAAATTACTTTTAAAAACCCGTAAAACAAAGACAGTGAAAGCGAGAGAAATTATTACAAAATTCGTTCAGAGGCTCTGATGCAACCTGGATTGACCATATCTAGACCCACAGCTGGATGAGACATAAGGGTGGACACTCTTGGGGCTGAACGGTTGGGTGAGGTTGGGTGAGCAAACGCAGACCCTTTAAAGTAATACTGCCTGGTATCCATCCCATGGGTCCCAAATCTCCAGGTTCAAGGGCATCTTCCTACATCGAAAACATGCATGAGAAACCCAGAAGATGGTACACCGTGTGATTTTGAAAGGTTTCTAATACGCACCTCATTTCTCATCTCCTTGTGCTCGGGTTTGCCTTTCCAGCTACTTTACTAGCAATCTCCCTACTTGGAGAATCAGCACCTTTACGCTCCTGTTCCCTACAGGTTGCAATTTGTCCTGAGGATGAACGGGAAGAGGGGAAACCAATGAGAGACTAGATCTTGGTGTTGGGACAGGCACAGGTCACTCTATTTTCCCATCGGGAAGAAGAATTAACCACAGGCTCAGCCTGCCGGCCAGAAGCTGAATAGGGCCTGAGGCAATCCCGCGCTTTTGCGGCCAGCTCCCAAAAAAGCCAGTTGAAAAATGGAGCTCAGGGACACTGCAATTCACAAACCCGCAGAGCTATAAATGATAACTCTCATCCACAGATATATTGAGGGAAGGCAACGAAGAGGATTTGAAAGCAAGGCAGGATTGCAGGAAACAGGTTTCAGGAGGTAGATTCGAATCGCCTTTAAAGCACATGAAAAGTGGTAAAACGTCGACAATGATGCCCTTGGCCAAACAGGGCGTATGCGTTTTTTCCTGAATATATTCAGGAAAAAACGCATACGCCCTGTTTGGCCAACCAAGCAACCTGGAAAGGCTAATCAGCGCTACAAAGAAGTCTCGCTTCCCATCGGTCAAAAGGGCCATGCTGCAAAAAGTGTCAAAACCAGAAATGCAGGACAGGCCCTGGAGAAATGGCAGCCTTGCTACGCTGATGGGCGGGATGTAAATTGCCAACAGCCACTCTGGAGAAGTGTAAGGTGTGTCCTGAAACATCGAAAAAACACAGCTCTAGGAGCATAGGGCACGTCCTCTCATGGGCGTATAAATTGGGAAAACTAAAAATCAGCAAGACACAGGCACCCCAAAGTTTAGGGCTGCTCTGTTGACAAGAACCTCCACTTCATGACACCTTAAATATCCCAGGAAAGAGAAAAATGGATAAAGAAGTTGTGGTCCTTATGTACAATGGAATATCACTCAGACATGAAATCAATGTCATAAGGCTAGTAGAAGCAAGATGAGTGGATTTAGGTACGACGATTCTAAGTGAAATAAGTCACACAGAAAAAGACACTTATCATAAGCTATCACTTATAGAGGGAATGTAAAAACCGCTACACTTGAACTGAATTACAAAACAGAACAGAGTCACACGTTTAGAAAACACACTATGGCTGCTTAACGGGAAAGGTGAGGTGGGGTGAGGCATAAAACAAGGGTTTCAAATTCGCTCAGATACCGTTCCATACACCCAATATGTAATAGACAAGACCTACTCCTTGCTCAGTGAACAGGACTCAACACCCCCTATTCACCGCACAAGAATATATGTGACTAGTAAGAATCTTAAAACCTATGTATTGATATCTGTCTGGAAGTGAGTCAAGTGGGTGTAAAGCCGCATAAACACAGCCGTGAAAAGCAGCTAAACCCCATTATAAAAATAAATTACTTTTAAAAACCCGTAAAACAAAGACAGTGAAAGAGAGAGAAATTCTTACAAAATTCGTTCAGAGGCTGTGATGCAACCTGGATTGACCATATCTAGACCCACAGCTGGATGAGACATAAGGGTGGACACTCTTGGGGCTGAAAGGTTGGGTGAGGTTGGGTGAGCAAACGCAGACCCTTTAAAGTAATACTGCCTGGTACCCATCCCATGGGTCCCAAATCTCCAGGTTCAAGGGCATCTTCCTACATCGAAAACATGCATGAGAAACCCAGAAGATGGTACACCGTGTGATTTTGAAAGGTTTCTAATACGCACCTCATTTCTCATCTCCTTGTGCTCGGGTTCACCTTTCCAGCTACTTTACTAGCAATCTCCCTACTTGGAGAATCAGCACCTTTAAGCTCCTGTTCCCTACAGGTTGCAATTTGTCCTGAGGATGAACGGGAAGAGGGGCAACCAATGAGAGACTAGATGTAGGTGTTGGGACAGGCACAGCTCACTCTATTTTCCCATCGGTAAGAAGAATTAACCACAGGCTCAGCCTGCCGCCCAGAAGCAGAATAGGGCCTGAGGCAATTCCGCGCTTTTGCGGCCAGCTCCCAAAAAAGCCAGTTGAAAAATGGAGCTCAGGGACACTGCAATTCACAAACCCGCAGAGCTATAAATGATAACTCTCATCCACAGATATATTGAGGGAAGGCAACGAAGAGGATTTGAAAGCAAGGCAGAATTGCAGGAAACAGGTTTCAGGAGGTAGATTCAAATCGCCTTAAAAGCACATGAAAAGTGGTAAAACGTCGACAATAATGCCCTTGGCCAAACAGGGCGTATGCGTTTTTTCCTGAATATATTCAGGAAAAAACGCATACGCCCTTTTTGGCCAACCAAGCAACCTGGAAAGGCTAATCAGCGCTACAAAGAAGTCTCGCTTCCCATCGGTCAAAAGGGCCATGCTGCAAAAAGTGTCAAAACCAGAAATGCAGGACAGGCCATGGAGAAATGGCAGCCTTGCTACGCTGATGGGCGGGATGTAAATTGCCAACAGCCACTCTGGAGAAGTGTAAGGTGTGTCCTGAAACATCGAAAAAACACAGCTTAGGGAGCATAGGGCACGTCCTCTCATGGGTGTATAGATTGGGATAACTAAAAATCAGCAAGACAAGGCACCCCAAAGTTTAGGGCTGCTCTGTTGACAAGAACCTCCACTTCATGACACCTTAAATATCCCAGGAAAGAGAAAAATGGATAAAGAAGTTGTGGTCCTTATGTACAATGGAATATCACTCAGACATGAAATCAATGTCATAAGGCTAGTAGAAGCAAGATGAGTGGATTTAGGTACGACGATTCTAAGTGAAATAAGTCACACAGAAAAAGACACTTATCATAAGCTATCACTTATAGAGGGAATGTAAAAACCGCTACACTTGAACTGAATTACAAAACAGAACAGAGTCACACGTTTAGAAAACACACTATGGCTGCTTAACGGGAAAGGTGAGGTGGGGTGAGGCATAAAACAAGGGTTTCAAATTCGCTCAGATACCATTCCATACACCCAATATGTAATAGACAAGACCTACGCCTTGCTCAGTGAACAGGACTCAACACCCCCTATTCACCGCACAAGAATATATGTGACTAGTAAGAATCTTAAAACCTATGTATTGATATCTGTCAGGAAGTGGGTCAAGTGGGTGTAAAGCTGCATAAACACAGCCGTGAAAAGCAGCTAAACCCCATTATAAAAATAAATTACTTTTAAAAACCCGTAAAACAAAGACAGTGAAAGAGAGAGAAATTCTTACAAAATTCGTTCAGAGGCTGTGATGCAACCTGGATTGACCATATCTAGACCCACAGCTGGATGAGACATAAGGGTGGACACTCTTGGGGCTGAAAGGTTGGGTGAGGTTGGGTGAGCAAACGCAGACCCTTTAAAGTAATACTGCCTGGTACCCATCCCATGGGTCCCAAATCTCCAGGTTCAAGGGCATCTTCCTACATCGAAAACATGCATGAGAAACCCAGAAGATGGTACACCGTGTGATTTTCAAAGGTTTCTAATACGCACCTCATTTCTCATCTCCTTGTGCTCGGGTTCGCCTTTCCAGCTATTTTACTAGAAATCTCCCTACTTGGAGAATCAGCACCTTTAAGCTCCTGTTCCCTACAGGTTGCAATTTGTCCTGAGGATGAACGGGAAGAGGGGCAACCAATGAGAGACTAGATATAGGTGTTGGGACAGGCACAGCTCACTCTATTTTCCCATCGGTAAGAAGAATTAACCACAGGCTCAGCCTGCCGCCCAGAAGCAGAATAGGGCCTGAGGCAATTCCGCGCTTTTGCGGCCAGCTCCCAAAAAAGCCAGTTGAAAAATGGAGCTCAGGGACACTGCAATTCACAAACCCGCAGAGCTATAAATGATAACTCTCATCCACAGATATATTGAGGGAAGGCAACAAAGAGGATTTGAAAGCAAGGCAGAATTGCAGGAAACAGGTTTCAGGAGGTAGATTCAAATCGCCTTAAAAGCACATGAAAAGTGGTAAAACGTCGACAATAATGCCCTTGGCCAAACAGGGCGTATGCGTTTTTTCCTGAATATATTCAGGAAAAAACGCATACGCCCTTTTTGGCCAACCAAGCAACCTGGAAAGGCTAATCAGCGCTACAAAGAAGTCTCGTTTCCATCGGTCAAAAGGGCCATGCTGCAAAAAGTGTCAAAACCAGAAATGCAGGACAGGCCATGGAGAAATGGCAGCCTTGCTACGCTGATGGGCGGGATGTAAATTGCCAACAGCCACTCTGGAGAAGTGTACGGTGTGTCCTGAAACATCGAAAAAACACAGCTTAGGGAGCATAGGGCACGTCCTCTCATGGGCGTATAAATTGGGAAAACTAAAAATCAGCAAGACACAGGTACCCCAAAGTTTAGGGCTGCTCTGTTGACAAGAACCTCCACTTCATGACACCTTAAATATCCCAGGAAAGAGAAAAATGGATAAAGAAGTTGTGGTCCTTATGTACAATGGAATATCACTCAGACATGAAATCAATGTCATAACGCTAGTAGAAGCAAGATGAGTGGATTTAGGTACGATGATTCTAAGTGAAATAAGTCACACAGAAAAAGACACTTATCATAAGCTATCACTTAGAGAGGGAATGTAAAAACCGCTACACTTGAACTGAATTACAAAACAGAACAGAGTCACACGTTTAGAAAACACACTATGGCTGCTTAACGGGAAAGGTGAGGTGGGGTGAGGCATAAAACAAGGGTTTCAAATTCGCTCAGATACCGTTCCATACACCCAATATGTAATAGACAAGACCTACTCCTTGCTCAGTGAACTGGACTCAACACCCCCTATTCACCGCACAAGAATATATGTGACTAGTAAGAATCTTAAAACCTATGTATTGATATCTGTCAGGAAGTGGGTCAAGTGGGTGTAAAGCTGCATAAACACAGCCGTGAAAAGCAGCTAAACCCCATTATAAAAATAAATTACTTTTAAAAACCCGTAAAACAAAGACAGTGAAAGAGAGAGAAATTCTTACAAAATTCGTTCAGAGGCTGTGATGCAACCTGGATTGACCATATCTAGACCCACAGCTGGATGAGACATAAGGGTGGACAATCTTGGGGCTGAAAGGTTGGGTGAGGTTGGGTGAGCAAACGCAGACCCTTTAAAGTAATACTGCCTGGTACCCATCCCATGGGTCCCAAATCTCCAGGTTCAAGGGCATCTTCCTACATCGAAAACATGCATGAGAAACCCAGAAGATGGTACACCGTGTGATTTTCAAAGGTTTCTAATACGCACCTCATTTCTCATCTCCTTGTGCTCGGGTTCGCCTTTCCAGCTATTTTACTAGAAATCTCCCTACTTGGAGAATCAGCACCTTTAAGCTCCTGTTCCCTACAGGTTGCAATTTGTCCTGAGGATGAACGGGAAGAGGGGCAACCAATGAGAGACTAGATATAGGTGTTGGGACAGGCACAGCTCACTCTATTTTCCCATCGGTAAGAAGAATTAACCACAGGCTCAGCCTGCCGCCCAGAAGCAGAATAGGGCCTGAGGCAATTCCGCGCTTTTGCGGCCAGCTCCCAAAAAAACCAGTTGAAAAATGGAGCTCAGGGACACTGCAATTCACAAACCCACAGAGCTATAAATGATAACTCTCATCCACAGATATATTGAGGGAAGGCAACGAAGAGGATTTGAAAGCAAGGCAGAATTGCAGGAAACAGGTTTCAGGAGGTAGATTCAAATCGCCTTAAAAGCACATGAAAAGTGGTAAAACGTCGACAATAATGCCCTTGGCCAAACAGGGCGTATGCGTTTTTTCCTGAATATATTCAGGAAAAAACGCATACGCCCTTTTTGGCCAACCAAGCAACCTGGAAAGGCTAATCAGCGCTACAAAGAAGTCTCGTTTCCATCGGTCAAAAGGGCCATGCTGCAAAAAGTGTCAAAACCAGAAATGCAGGACAGGCCATGGAGAAATGGCAGCCTTGCTACGCTGATGGGCGGGATGTAAATTGCCAACAGCCACTCTGGAGAAGTGTACGGTGTGTCCTGAAACATCGAAAAAACACAGCTTAGGGAGCATAGGGCACGTCCTCTCATGGGCGTATAAATTGGGAAAACTAAAAATCAGCAAGACACAGGTACCCCAAAGTTTAGGGCTGCTCTGTTGACAAGAACCTCCACTTCATGACACCTTAAATATCCCAGGAAAGAGAAAAATGGATAAAGAAGTTGTGGTCCTTATGTACAATGGAATATCACTCAGACATGAAATCAATGTCATAACGCTAGTAGAAGCAAGATGAGTGGATTTAGGTACGATGATTCTAAGTGAAATAAGTCACACAGAAAAAGACACTTATCATAAGCTATCACTTAGAGAGGGAATGTAAAAACCGCTACACTTGAACTGAATTACAAAACAGAACAGAGTCACACGTTTAGAAAACACACTATGGCTGCTTAACGGGAAAGGTGAGGTGGGGTGAGGCATAAAACAAGGGTTTCAAATTCGCTCAGATACCGTTCCATACACCCAATATGTAATAGACAAGACCTACTCCTTGCTCAGTGAACTGGACTCAACACCCCCTATTCACCGCACAAGAATATATGTGACTAGTAAGAATCTTAAAACCTATGTATTGATATCTGTCAGGAAGTGGGTCAAGTGGGTGTAAAGCTGCATAAACACAGCCGTGAAAAGCAGCTAAACCCCATTATAAAAATAAATTACTTTTAAAAACCCGTAAAACAAAGACAGTGAAAGCGAGAGAAATTATTACAAAATTCGTTCAGAGGCTCTGATGCAACCTGGATTGACCATATCTAGACCCACAGCTGGATGAGACATAAGGGTGGACACTCTTGGGGCTGAACGGTTGGGTGAGGTTGGGTGAGCAAACGCAGACCCTTTAAAGTAATACTGCCTGGTATCCATCCCATGGGTCCCAAATCTCCAGGTTCAAGGGTATCTTCCTACATCGAAAACATGCATGAGAAACCCAGAAGATGGTACACCGTGTGATTTTGAAAGGTTTCTAATACGCACCTCATTTCTCATCTCCTTGTGCTCGGGTTTGCCTTTCCAGCTACTTTACTAGCAATCTCCCTACTTGGAGAATCAGCACCTTTACGCTCCTGTTCCCTACAGGTTGCAATTTGTCCTGAGGATGAACGGGAAGAGGGGAAACCAATGAGAGACTAGATGTAGGTGTTGGGACAGGCACAGGTCACTCTATTTTCCCATCGGGAAGAAGAATTAACCACAGGCTCAGCCTGCCGGCCAGAAGCTGAATAGGGCCTGAGGCAATCCCGCGCTTTTGCGGCCAGCTCCCAAAAAAGCCAGTTGAAAAATGGAGCTCAGGGACACTGCAATTCACAAACCCGCAGAGCTATAAATGATAACTCTCATCCACAGATATATTGAGGGAAGGCAACGAAGAGGATTTGAAAGCAAGGCAGGATTGCAGGAAACAGGTTTCAGGAGGTAGATTCGAATCGCCTTTAAAGCACATGAAAAGTGGTAAAACGTCGACAATGATGCCCTTGGCCAAACAGGGCGTATGCGTTTTTTCCTGAATATATTCAGGAAAAAACGCATACGCCCTGTTTGGCCAACCAAGCAACCTGGAAAGGCTAATCAGCGCTACAAAGAAGTCTCGCTTCCCATCGGTCAAAAGGGCCATGCTGCAAAAAGTGTCAAAACCAGAAATGCAGGACAGGCCCTGGAGAAATGGCAGCCTTGCTACGCTGATGGGCGGGATGTAAATTGCCAACAGCCACTCTGGAGAAGTGTAAGGTGTGTCCTGAAACATCGAAAAAACACAGCTCTAGGAGCATAGGGCACGTCCTCTCATGGGCGTATAAATTGGGAAAACTAAAAATCAGCAAGACACAGGCACCCCAAAGTTTAGGGCTGCTCTGTTGACAAGAACCTCCACTTCATGACACCTTAAATATCCCAGGAAAGAGAAAAATGGATAAAGAAGTTGTGGTCCTTATGTACAATGGAATATCACTCAGACATGAAATCAATGTCATAAGGCTAGTAGAAGCAAGATGAGTGGATTTAGGTACGACGATTCTAAGTGAAATAAGTCACACAGAAAAAGACACTTATCATAAGCTATCACTTATAGAGGGAATGTAAAAACCGCTACACTTGAACTGAATTACAAAACAGAACAGAGTCACACGTTTAGAAAACACACTATGGCTTGTTAACGGAAAAGGTGAGGTGGGGTGATGCATAAAACAAGGGTTTCAAATTCGCTCAGATACCGTTCCATACACCCAATATGTAATAGACAAGACCTACTCCTTGCTCAGTGAACAGGACTCAACACCCCCTATTCACCGCACAAGAATATATGTGACTAGTAAGAATCTTAAAACCTATGTATTGATATCTGTCTGGAAGTGAGTCAAGTGGGTGTAAAGCCGCATAAACACAGCCGTGAAAAGCAGCTAAACCCCATTATAAAAATAAATTACTTTTAAAAACCCGTAAAACAAAGACAGTGAAAGAGAGAGAAATTCTTACAAAATTCGTTCAGAGGCTGTGATGCAACCTGGATTGACCATATCTAGACCCACAGCTGGATGAGACATAAGGGTGGACACTCTTGGGGCTGAAAGGTTGGGTGAGGTTGGGTGAGCAAACGCAGACCCTTTAAAGTAATACTGCCTGGTACCCATCCCATGGGTCCCAAATCTCCAGGTTCAAGGGCATCTTCCTACATCGAAAACATGCATGAGAAACCCAGAAGATGGTACACCGTGTGATTTTGAAAGGTTTCTAATACGCACCTCATTTCTCATCTCCTTGTGCTCGGGTTCACCTTTCCAGCTACTTTACTAGCAATCTCCCTACTTGGAGAATCAGCACCTTTAAGCTCCTGTTCCCTACAGGTTGCAATTTGTTCTGAGGATGAACGGGAAGAGGGGCAACCAATGAGAGACTAGATGTAGGTGTTGGGACAGGCACAGCTCACTCTATTTTCCCATCGGTAAGAAGAATTAACCACAGGCTCAGCCTGCCGCCCAGAAGCAGAATAGGGCCTGAGGCAATTCCGCGCTTTTGCGGCCAGCTCCCAAAAAAGCCAGTTGAAAAATGGAGCTCAGGGACACTGCAATTCACAAACCCGCAGAGCTATAAATGATAACTCTCATCCACAGATATATTGAGGGAAGGCAACGAAGAGGATTTGAAAGCAAGGCAGAATTGCAGGAAACAGGTTTCAGGAGGTAGATTCAAATCGCCTTAAAAGCACATGAAAAGTGGTAAAACGTCGACAATAATGCCCTTGGCCAAACAGGGCGTATGCGTTTTTTCCTGAATATATTCAGGAAAAAACGCATACGCCCTTTTTGGCCAACCAAGCAACCTGGAAAGGCTAATCAGCGCTACAAAGAAGTCTCGCTTCCCATCGGTCAAAAGGGCCATGCTGCAAAAAGTGTCAAAACCAGAAATGCAGGACAGGCCATGGAGAAATGGCAGCCTTGCTACGCTGATGGGCGGGATGTAAATTGCCAACAGCCACTCTGGAGAAGTGTAAGGTGTGTCCTGAAACATCGAAAAAACACAGCTTAGGGAGCATAGGGCACGTCCTCTCATGGGCGTATAGATTGGGATAACTAAAAATCAGCAAGACACAGGCACCCCAAAGTTTAGGGCTGCTCTGTTGACAAGAACCTCCACTTCATGACACCTTAAATATCCCAGGAAAGAGAAAAATGGATAAAGAAGTTGTGGTCCTTATGTACAATGGAATATCACTCAGACATGAAATCAATGTCATAAGGCTAGTAGAAGCAAGATGAGTGGATTTAGGTACGACGATTCTAAGTGAAATAAGTCACACAGAAAAAGACACTTATCATAAGCTATCACTTATAGAGGGAATGTAAAAACCGCTACACTTGAACTGAATTACAAAACAGAACAGAGTCACACGTTTAGAAAACACACTATGGCTGCTTAACGGGAAAGGTGAGGTGGGGTGAGGCATAAAACAAGGGTTTCAAATTCGCTCAGATACCGTTCCATACACCCAATATGTAATAGACAAGACCTACGCCTTGCTCAGTGAACTGGACTCAACACCCCCTATTCACCGCACAAGAATATATGTGACTAGTAAGAATCTTAAAACCTATGTATTGATATCTGTCAGGAAGTGGGTCAAGTGGGTGTAAAGCTGCATAAACACAGCCGTGAAAAGCAGCTAAACCCCATTATAAAAATAAATTACTTTTAAAAACCCGTAAAACAAAGACAGTGAAAGCGAGAGAAATTATTACAAAATTCGTTCAGAGGCTCTGATGCAACCTGGATTGACCATATCTAGACCCACAGCTGGATGAGACATAAGGGTGGACACTCTTGGGGCTGAACGGTTGGGTGAGGTTGGGTGAGCAAACGCAGACCCTTTAAAGTAATACTGCCTGGTATCCATCCCATGGGTCCCAAATCTCCAGGTTCAAGGGCATCTTCCTACATCGAAAACATGCATGAGAAACCCAGAAGATGGTACACCGTGTGATTTTGAAAGGTTTCTAATACGCACCTCATTTCTCATCTCCTTGTGCTCGGGTTTGCCTTTCCAGCTACTTTACTAGCAATCTCCCTACTTGGAGAATCAGCACCTTTACGCTCCTGTTCCCTACAGGTTGCAATTTGTCCTGAGGATGAACGGGAAGAGGGGAAACCAATGAGAGACTAGATCTTGGTGTTGGGACAGGCACAGGTCACTCTATTTTCCCATCGGGAAGAAGAATTAACCACAGGCTCAGCCTGCCGGCCAGAAGCTGAATAGGGCCTGAGGCAATCCCGCGCTTTTGCGGCCAGCTCCCAAAAAAGCCAGTTGAAAAATGGAGCTCAGGGACACTGCAATTCACAAACCCGCAGAGCTATAAATGATAACTCTCATCCACAGATATATTGAGGGAAGGCAACGAAGAGGATTTGAAAGCAAGGCAGGATTGCAGGAAACAGGTTTCAGGAGGTAGATTCGAATCGCCTTTAAAGCACATGAAAAGTGGTAAAACGTCGACAATGATGCCCTTGGCCAAACAGGGCGTATGCGTTTTTTCCTGAATATATTCAGGAAAAAACGCATACGCCCTGTTTGGCCAACCAAGCAACCTGGAAAGGCTAATCAGCGCTACAAAGAAGTCTCGCTTCCCATCGGTCAAAAGGGCCATGCTGCAAAAAGTGTCAAAACCAGAAATGCAGGACAGGCCCTGGAGAAATGGCAGCCTTGCTACGCTGATGGGCGGGATGTAAATTGCCAACAGCCACTCTGGAGAAGTGTAAGGTGTGTCCTGAAACATCGAAAAAACACAGCTCTAGGAGCATAGGGCACGTCCTCTCATGGGCGTATAAATTGGGAAAACTAAAAATCAGCAAGACACAGGCACCCCAAAGTTTAGGGCTGCTCTGTTGACAAGAACCTCCACTTCATGACACCTTAAATATCCCAGGAAAGAGAAAAATGGATAAAGAAGTTGTGGTCCTTATGTACAATGGAATATCACTCAGACATGAAATCAATGTCATAAGGCTAGTAGAAGCAAGATGAGTGGATTTAGGTACGACGATTCTAAGTGAAATAAGTCACACAGAAAAAGACACTTATCATAAGCTATCACTTATAGAGGGAATGTAAAAACCGCTACACTTGAACTGAATTACAAAACAGAACAGAGTCACACGTTTAGAAAACACACTATGGCTTGTTAACGGAAAAGGTGAGGTGGGGTGATGCATAAAACAAGGGTTTCAAATTCGCTCAGATACCGTTCCATACACCCAATATGTAATAGACAAGACCTACTCCTTGCTCAGTGAACAGGACTCAACACCCCCTATTCACCGCACAAGAATATATGTGACTAGTAAGAATCTTAAAACCTATGTATTGATATCTGTCTGGAAGTGAGTCAAGTGGGTGTAAAGCCGCATAAACACAGCCGTGAAAAGCAGCTAAACCCCATTATAAAAATAAATTACTTTTAAAAACCCGTAAAACAAAGACAGTGAAAGAGAGAGAAATTCTTACAAAATTCGTTCAGAGGCTGTGATGCAACCTGGATTGACCATATCTAGACCCACAGCTGGATGAGACATAAGGGTGGACACTCTTGGGGCTGAAAGGTTGGGTGAGGTTGGGTGAGCAAACGCAGACCCTTTAAAGTAATACTGCCTGGTACCCATCCCATGGGTCCCAAATCTCCAGGTTCAAGGGCATCTTCCTACATCGAAAACATGCATGAGAAACCCAGAAGATGGTACACCGTGTGATTTTGAAAGGTTTCTAATACGCACCTCATTTCTCATCTCCTTGTGCTCGGGTTCACCTTTCCAGCTACTTTACTAGCAATCTCCCTACTTGGAGAATCAGCACCTTTAAGCTCCTGTTCCCTACAGGTTGCAATTTGTCCTGAGGATGAACGGGAAGAGGGGCAACCAATGAGAGACTAGATGTAGGTGTTGGGACAGGCACAGCTCACTCTATTTTCCCATCGGTAAGAAGAATTAACCACAGGCTCAGCCTGCCGCCCAGAAGCAGAATAGGGCCTGACGCAATTCCGCGCTTTTGCGGCCAGCTCCCAAAAAAGCCAGTTGAAAAATGGAGCTCAGGGACACTGCAATTCACAAACCCGCAGAGCTATAAATGATAACTCTCATCCACAGATATATTGAGGGAAGGCAACGAAGAGGATTTGAAAGCAAGGCAGAATTGCAGGAAACAGGTTTCAGGAGGTAGATTCAAATCGCCTTAAAAGCACATGAAAAGTGGTAAAACGTCGACAATAATGCCCTTGGCCAAACAGGGCGTATGCGTTTTTTCCTGAATATATTCAGGAAAAAACGCATACGCCCTTTTTGGCCAACCAAGCAACCTGGAAAGGCTAATCAGCGCTACAAAGAAGTCTCGCTTCCCATCGGTCAAAAGGGCCATGCTGCAAAAAGTGTCAAAACCAGAAATGCAGGACAGGCCATGGAGAAATGGCAGCCTTGCTACGCTGATGGGCGGGATGTAAATTGCCAACAGCCACTCTGGAGAAGTGTAAGGTGTGTCCTGAAACATCGAAAAAACACAGCTTAGGGAGCATAGGGCACGTCCTCTCATGGGCGTATAGATTGGGATAACTAAAAATCAGCAAGACACAGGCACCCCAAAGTTTAGGGCTGCTCTGTTGACAAGAACCTCCACTTCATGACACCTTAAATATCCCAGGAAAGAGAAAAATGGATAAAGAAGTTGTGGTCCTTATGTACAATGGAATATCACTCAGACATGAAATCAATGTCATAAGGCTAGTAGAAGCAAGATGAGTGGATTTAGGTACGACGATTCTAAGTGAAATAAGTCACACAGAAAAAGACACTTATCATAAGCTATCACTTATAGAGGGAATGTAAAAACCGCTACACTTGAACTGAATTACAAAACAGAACAGAGTCACACGTTTAGAAAACACACTATGGCTGCTTAACGGGAAAGGTGAGGTGGGGTGAGGCATAAAACAAGGGTTTCAAATTCGCTCAGATACCGTTCCATACACCCAATATGTAATAGACAAGACCTACGCCTTGCTCAGTGAACAGGACTCAACACCCCCTATTCACCACACAAGAATATATGTGACTAGTAAGAATCTTAAAACCTATGTATTGATATCTGTCAGGAAGTGGGTCAAGTGGGTGTAAAGCTGCATAAACACAGCCGTGAAAAGCAGCTAAACCCCATTATAAAAATAAATTACTTTTAAAAACCCGTAAAACAAAGACAGTGAAAGAGAGAGAAATTCTTACAAAATTCGTTCAGAGGCTGTGATGCAACCTGGATTGACCATATCTAGACCCACAGCTGGATGAGACATAAGGGTGGACACTCTTGGGGCTGAAAGGTTGGGTGAGGTTGGGTGAGCAAACGCAGACCCTTTAAAGTAATACTGCCTGGTACCCATCCCATGGGTCCCAAATCTCCAGGTTCAAGGGCATCTTCCTACATCGAAAACATGCATGAGAAACCCAGAAGATGGTACACCGTGTGATTTTCAAAGGTTTCTAATACGCACCTCATTTCTCATCTCCTTGTGCTCGGGTTCGCCTTTCCAGCTATTTTACTAGAAATCTCCCTACTTGGAGAATCAGCACCTTTAAGCTCCTGTTCCCTACAGGTTGCAATTTGTCCTGAGGATGAACGGGAAGAGGGGCAACCAATGAGAGACTAGATATAGGTGTTGGGACAGGCACAGCTCACTCTATTTTCCCATCGGTAAGAAGAATTAACCACAGGCTCAGCCTGCTGCCCAGAAGCAGAATAGGGCCTGAGGCAATTCCGCGCTTTTGCGGCCAGCTCCCAAAAAAGCCAGTTGAAAAATGGAGCTCAGGGACACTGCAATTCACAAACCCGCAGAGCTATAAATGATAACTCTCATCCACAGATATATTGAGGGAAGGCAACGAAGAGGATTTGAAAGCAAGGCAGAATTGCAGGAAACAGGTTTCAAGAGGTAGATTCAAATCGCCTTAAAAGCACATGAAAAGTGGTAAAACGTCGACAATAATGCCCTTGGCCAAACAGGGCGTATGCGTTTTTTCCTGAATATATTCAGGAAAAAACGCATACGCCCTTTTTGGCCAACCAAGCAACCTGGAAAGGCTAATCAGCGCTACAAAGAAGTCTCGTTTCCATCGGTCAAAAGGGCCATGCTGCAAAAAGTGTCAAAACCAGAAATGCAGGACAGGCCATGGAGAAATGGCAGCCTTGCTACGCTGATGGGCGGGATGTAAATTGCCAACAGCCACTCTGGAGAAGTGTACGGTGTGTCCTGAAACATCGAAAAAACACAGCTTAGGGAGCATAGGGCACGTCCTCTCATGGGCGTATAAATTGGGAAAACTAAAAATCAGCAAGACACAGGTACCCCAAAGTTTAGGGCTGCTCTGTTGACAAGAACCTCCACTTCATGACACCTTAAATATCCCAGGAAAGAGAAAAATGGATAAAGAAGTTGTGGTCCTTATGTACAATGGAATATCACTCAGACATGAAATCAATGTCATAACGCTAGTAGAAGCAAGATGAGTGGATTTAGGTACGATGATTCTAAGTGAAATAAGTCACACAGAAAAAGACACTTATCATAAGCTATCACTTAGAGAGGGAATGTAAAAACCGCTACACTTGAACTGAATTACAAAACAGAACAGAGTCACACGTTTAGAAAACACACTATGGCTGCTTAACGGGAAAGGTGAGGTGGGGTGAGGCATAAAACAAGGGTTTCAAATTCGCTCAGATACCGTTCCATACACCCAATATGTAATAGACAAGACCTACTCCTTGCTCAGTGAACTGGACTCAACACCCCCTATTCACCGCACAAGAATATATGTGACTAGTAAGAATCTTAAAACCTATGTATTGATATCTGTCTGGAAGTGAGTCAAGTGGGTGTAAAGCTGCATAAACACAGCCGTGAAAAGCAGCTAAACCCCATTATAAAAATAAATTACTTTTAAAAACCCGTAAAACAAAGACAGTGAAAGCGAGAGAAATTATTACAAAATTCGTTCAGAGGCTCTGATGCAACCTGGATTGACCATATCTAGACCCACAGCTGGATGAGACATAAGGGTGGACACTCTTGGGGCTGAACGGTTGGGTGAGGTTGGGTGAGCAAACGCAGACCCTTTAAAGTAATACTGCCTGGTATCCATCCCATGGGTCCCAAATCTCCAGGTTCAAGGGCATCTTCCTACATCGAAAACATGCATGAGAAACCCAGAAGATGGTACACCGTGTGATTTTGAAAGGTTTCTAATACGCACCTCATTTCTCATCTCCTTGTGCTCGGGTTCGCCTTTCCAGCTACTTTACTAGCAATCTCCCTACTTGGAGAATCAGCACCTTTAAGCTCCTGTTCCCTACAGGTTGCAATTTGTCCTGAGGATGAACGGGAAGAGGGGAAACCAATGAGAGACTAGATCTTGGTGTTGGGACAGGCACAGGTCACTCTATTTTCCCATCGGGAAGAAGAATTAACCACAGGCTCAGCCTGCCGGCCAGAAGCTGAATAGGGCCTGAGGCAATCCCGCGCTTTTGCGGCCAGCTCCCAAAAAAGCCAGTTGAAAAATGGAGCTCAGGGACACTGCAATTCACAAACCCGCAGAGCTATAAATGATAACTCTCATCCACAGATATATTGAGGGAAGGCAACGAAGAGGATTTGAAAGCAAGGCAGAATTGCAGGAAACAGGTTTCAGGAGGTAGATTCGAATCGCCTTTAAAGCACATGAAAAGTGGTAAAACGTCGACAATGATGCCCTTGGCCAAACAGGGCGTATGCGTTTTTTCCTGAATATATTCAGGAAAAAACGCATACGCCCTGTTTGGCCAACCAAGCAACCTGGAAAGGCTAATCAGCGCTACAAAGAAGTCTCGCTTCCCATCGGTCAAAAGGGCCATGCTGCAAAAAGTGTCAAAACCAGAAATGCAGGACAGGCCCTGGAGAAATGGCAGCCTTGCTACGCTGATGGGCGGGATGTAAATTGCCAACAGCCACTCTGGAGAAGTGTAAGGTGTGTCCTGAAACATCGAAAAAACACAGCTCTAGGAGCATAGGGCACGTCCTCTCATGGGCGTATAAATTGGGAAAACTAAAAATCAGCAAGACACAGGCACCCCAAAGTTTAGGGCTGCTCTGTTGACAAGAACCTCCACTTCATGACACCTTAAATATCCCAGGAAAGAGAAAAATGGATAAAGAAGTTGTGGTCCTTATGTACAATGGAATATCACTCAGACATGAAATCAATGTCATAAGGCTAGTAGAAGCAAGATGAGTGGATTTAGGTACGACGATTCTAAGTGAAATAAGTCACACAGAAAAAGACACTTATCATAAGCTATCACTTATAGAGGGAATGTAAAAACCGCTACACTTGAACTGAATTACAAAACAGAACAGAGTCACACGTTTAGAAAACACACTATGGCTGCTTAACGGGAAAGGTGAGGTGGGGTGAGGCATAAAACAAGGGTTTCAAATTCGCTCAGATACCGTTCCATACACCCAATATGTAATAGACAAGACCTACTCCTTGCTCAGTGAACAGGACTCAACACCCCCTATTCACCGCACAAGAATATATGTGACTAGTAAGAATCTTAAAACCTATGTATTGATATCTGTCTGGAAGTGAGTCAAGTGGGTGTAAAGCCGCATAAACACAGCCGTGAAAAGCAGCTAAACCCCATTATAAAAATAAATTACTTTTAAAAACCCGTAAAACAAAGACAGTGAAAGAGAGAGAAATTCTTACAAAATTCGTTCAGAGGCTGTGATGCAACCTGGATTGACCATATCTAGACCCACAGCTGGATGAGACATAAGGGTGGACACTCTTGGGGCTGAAAGGTTGGGTGAGGTTGGGTGAGCAAACGCAGACCCTTTAAAGTAATACTGCCTGGTACCCATCCCATGGGTCCCAAATCTCCAGGTTCAAGGGCATCTTCCTACATCGAAAACATGCATGAGAAACCCAGAAGATGGTACACCGTGTGATTTTGAAAGGTTTCTAATACGCACCTCATTTCTCATCTCCTTGTGCTCGGGTTCACCTTTCCAGCTACTCTACTAGCAATCTCCCTACTTGGAGAATCAGCACCTTTAAGCTCCTGTTCCCTACAGGTTGCAATTTGTCCTGAGGATGAACGGGAAGAGGGGCAACCAATGAGAGACTAGATGTAGGTGTTGGGACAGGCACAGCTCACTCTATTTTCCCATCGGTAAGAAGAATTAACCACAGGCTCAGCCTGCCGCCCAGAAGCAGAATAGGGCCTGAGGCAATTCCGCGCTTTTGCGGCCAGCTCCCAAAAAAGCCAGTTGAAAAATGGAGCTCAGGGACACTGCAATTCACAAACCCGCAGAGCTATAAATGATAACTCTCATCCACAGATATATTGAGGGAAGGCAACGAAGAGGATTTGAAAGCAAGGCAGAATTGCAGGAAACAGGTTTCAGGAGGTAGATTCAAATCGCCTTAAAAGCACATGAAAAGTGGTAAAACGTCGACAATAATGCCCTTGGCCAAACAGGGCGTATGCGTTTTTTCCTGAATATATTCAGGAAAAAACGCATACGCCCTGTTTGGCCAACCAAGCAACCTGGAAAGGCTAATCAGCGCTACAAAGAAGTCTCGCTTCCCATCGGTCAAAAGGGCCATGCTGCAAAAAGTGTCAAAACCAGAAATGCAGGACAGGCCATGGAGAAATGGCAGCCTTGCTACGCTGATGGGCGGGATGTAAATTGCCAACAGCCACTCTGGAGAAGTGTAAGGTGTGTCCTGAAACATCGAAAAAACACAGCTTAGGGAGCATAGGGCACGTCCTCTCATGGGCGTATAGATTGGGATAACTAAAAATCAGCAAGACACAGGCACCCCAAAGTTTAGGGCTGCTCTGTTGACAAGAACCTCCACTTCATGACACCTTAAATATCCCAGGAAAGAGAAAAATGGATAAAGAAGTTGTGGTCCTTATGTACAATGGAATATCACTCAGACATGAAATCAATGTCATAAGGCTAGTAGAAGCAAGATGAGTGGATTTAGGTACGATGATTCTAAGTGAAATAAGTCACACAGAAAAAGACACTTATCATAAGCTATCACTTAGAGAGGGAATGTAAAAACCGCTACACTTGAACTGAATTACAAAACAGAACAGAGTCACACGTTTAGAAAACACACTATGGCTGCTTAACGGGAAAGGTGAGGTGAGGTGAGGCATAAAACAAGGGTTTCAAATTCGCTCAGATACCGTTCCATACACCCAATATGTAATAGACAAGACCTACTCCTTGCTCAGTGAACTGGACTCAACACCCCCTATTCACCGCACAAGAATATATGTGACTAGTAAGAATCTTAAAACCTATGTATTGATATCTGTATGGAAGTGAGTCAAGTGGGTGTAAAGCTGCATAAACACAGCCGTGAAAAGCAGCTAAACCCCATTATAAAAATAAATTACTTTTAAAAACCCGTAAAACAAAGACAGTGAAAGCGAGAGAAATTATTACAAAATTCGTTCAGAGGCTCTGATGCAACCTGGATTGACCATATCTAGACCCACAGCTGGATGAGACATAAGGGTGGACACTCTTGGGGCTGAACGGTTGGGTGAGGTTGGGTGAGCAAACGCAGACCCTTTAAAGTAATACTGCCTGGTATCCATCCCATGGGTCCCAAATCTCCAGGTTCAAGGGCATCTTCCTACATCGAAAACATGCATGAGAAACCCAGAAGATGGTACACCGTGTGATTTTGAAAGGTTTCTAATACGCACCTCATTTCTCATCTCCTTGTGCTCGGGTTCGCCTTTCCAGCTACTTTACTAGCAATCTCCCTACTTGGAGAATCAGCACCTTTAAGCTCCTGTTCCCTACAGGTTGCAATTTGTCCTGAGGATGAACGGGAAGAGGGGAAACCAATGAGAGACTAGATCTTGGTGTTGGGACAGGCACAGGTCACTCTATTTTCCCATCGGGAAGAAGAATTAACCACAGGCTCAGCCTGCCGGCCAGAAGCTGAATAGGGCCTGAGGCAATCCCGCGCTTTTGCGGCCAGCTCCCAAAAAAGCCAGTTGAAAAATGGAGCTCAGGGACACTGCAATTCACAAACCCGCAGAGCTATAAATGATAACTCTCATCCACAGATATATTGAGGGAAGGCAACGAAGAGGATTTGAAAGCAAGGCAGAATTGCAGGAAACAGGTTTCAGGAGGTAGATTCGAATCGCCTTTAAAGCACATGAAAAGTGGTAAAACGTCGACAATGATGCCCTTGGCCAAACAGGGCGTATGCGTTTTTTCCTGAATATATTCAGGAAAAAACGCATACGCCCTGTTTGGCCAACCAAGCAACCTGGAAAGGCTAATCAGCGCTACAAAGAAGTCTCGCTTCCCATCGGTCAAAAGGGCCATGCTGCAAAAAGTGTCAAAACCAGAAATGCAGGACAGGCCCTGGAGAAATGGCAGCCTTGCTACGCTGATGGGCGGGATGTAAATTGCCAACAGCCACTCTGGAGAAGTGTAAGGTGTGTCCTGAAACATCGAAAAAACACAGCTCTAGGAGCATAGGGCACGTCCTCTCATGGGCGTATAAATTGGGAAAACTAAAAATCAGCAAGACACAGGCACCCCAAAGTTTAGGGCTGCTCTGTTGACAAGAACCTCCACTTCATGACACCTTAAATATCCCAGGAAAGAGAAAAATGGATAAAGAAGTTGTGGTCCTTATGTACAATGGAATATCACTCAGACATGAAATCAATGTCATAAGGCTAGTAGAAGCAAGATGAGTGGATTTAGGTACGACGATTCTAAGTGAAATAAGTCACACAGAAAAAGACACTTATCATAAGCTATCACTTATAGAGGGAATGTAAAAACCGCTACACTTGAACTGAATTACAAAACAGAACAGAGTCACACGTTTAGAAAACACACTATGGCTGCTTAACGGGAAAGGTGAGGTGGGGTGAGGCATAAAACAAGGGTTTCAAATTCGCTCAGATACCGTTCCATACACCCAATATGTAATAGACAAGACCTACTCCTTGCTCAGTGAACAGGACTCAACACCCCCTATTCACCGCACAAGAATATATGTGACTAGTAAGAATCTTAAAACCTATGTATTGATATCTGTCTGGAAGTGAGTCAAGTGGGTGTAAAGCCGCATAAACACAGCCGTGAAAAGCAGCTAAACCCCATTATAAAAATAAATTACTTTTAAAAACCCGTAAAACAAAGACAGTGAAAGAGAGAGAAATTCTTACAAAATTCGTTCAGAGGCTGTGATGCAACCTGGATTGACCATATCTAGACCCACAGCTGGATGAGACATAAGGGTGGACACTCTTGGGGCTGAAAGGTTGGGTGAGGTTGGGTGAGCAAACGCAGACCCTTTAAAGTAATACTGCCTGGTACCCATCCCATGGGTCCCAAATCTCCAGGTTCAAGGGCATCTTCCTACATCGAAAACATGCATGAGAAACCCAGAAGATGGTACACCGTGTGATTTTGAAAGGTTTCTAATACGCACCTCATTTCTCATCTCCTTGTGCTCGGGTTCACCTTTCCAGCTACTCTACTAGCAATCTCCCTACTTGGAGAATCAGCACCTTTAAGCTCCTGTTCCCTACAGGTTGCAATTTGTCCTGAGGATGAACGGGAAGAGGGGCAACCAGTGAGAGACTAGATGTAGGTGTTGGGACAGGCACAGCTCACTCTATTTTCCCATCGGTAAGAAGAATTAACCACAGGCTCAGCCTGCCGCCCAGAAGCAGAATAGGGCCTGAGGCAATTCCGCGCTTTTGCGGCCAGCTCCCAAAAAAGCCAGTTGAAAAATGGAGCTCAGGGACACTGCAATTCACAAACCCGCAGAGCTATAAATGATAACTCTCATCCACAGATATATTGAGGGAAGGCAACGAAGAGGATTTGAAAGCAAGGCAGAATTGCAGGAAACAGGTTTCAGGAGGTAGATTCAAATCGCCTTAAAAGCACATGAAAAGTGGTAAAACGTCGACAATAATGCCCTTGGCCAAACAGGGCGTATGCGTTTTTTCCTGAATATATTCAGGAAAAAACGCATACGCCCTGTTTGGCCAACCAAGCAACCTGGAAAGGCTAATCAGCGCTACAAAGAAGTCTCGCTTCCCATCGGTCAAAAGGGCCATGCTGCAAAAAGTGTCAAAACCAGAAATGCAGGACAGGCCATGGAGAAATGGCAGCCTTGCTACGCTGATGGGCGGGATGTAAATTGCCAACAGCCACTCTGGAGAAGTGTAAGGTGTGTCCTGAAACATCGAAAAAACACAGCTTAGGGAGCATAGGGCACGTCCTCTCATGGGCGTATAGATTGGGATAACTAAAAATCAGCAAGACACAGGCACCCCAAAGTTTAGGGCTGCTCTGTTGACAAGAACCTCCACTTCATGACACCTTAAATATCCCAGGAAAGAGAAAAATGGATAAAGAAGTTGTGGTCCTTATGTACAATGGAATATCACTCAGACATGAAATCAATGTCATAAGGCTAGTAGAAGCAAGATGAGTGGATTTAGGTACGATGATTCTAAGTGAAATAAGTCACACAGAAAAAGACACTTATCATAAGCTATCACTTAGAGAGGGAATGTAAAAACCGCTACACTTGAACTGAATTACAAAACAGAACAGAGTCACACGTTTAGAAAACACACTATGGCTGCTTAACGGGAAAGGTGAGGTGAGGTGAGGCATAAAACAAGGGTTTCAAATTCGCTCAGATACCGTTCCATACACCCAATATGTAATAGACAAGACCTACTCCTTGCTCAGTGAACTGGACTCAACACCCCCTATTCACCGCACAAGAATATATGTGACTAGTAAGAATCTTAAAACCTATGTATTGATATCTGTATGGAAGTGAGTCAAGTGGGTGTAAAGCTGCATAAACACAGCCGTGAAAAGCAGCTAAACCCCATTATAAAAATAAATTACTTTTAAAAACCCGTAAAACAAAGACAGTGAAAGCGAGAGAAATTATTACAAAATTCGTTCAGAGGCTCTGATGCAACCTGGATTGACCATATCTAGACCCACAGCTGGATGAGACATAAGGGTGGACACTCTTGGGGCTGAACGGTTGGGTGAGGTTGGGTGAGCAAACGCAGACCCTTTAAAGTAATACTGCCTGGTATCCATCCCATGGGTCCCAAATCTCCAGGTTCAAGGGCATCTTCCTACATCGAAAACATGCATGAGAAACCCAGAAGATGGTACACCGTGTGATTTTGAAAGGTTTCTAATACGCACCTCATTTCTCATCTCCTTGTGCTCGGGTTCGCCTTTCCAGCTACTTTACTAGCAATCTCCCTACTTGGAGAATCAGCACCTTTAAGCTCCTGTTCCCTACAGGTTGCAATTTGTCCTGAGGATGAACGGGAAGAGGGGAAACCAATGAGAGACTAGATCTTGGTGTTGGGACAGGCACAGGTCACTCTATTTTCCCATCGGGAAGAAGAATTAACCACAGGCTCAGCCTGCCGGCCAGAAGCTGAATAGGGCCTGAGGCAATCCCGCGCTTTTGCGGCCAGCTCCCAAAAAAGCCAGTTGAAAAATGGAGCTCAGGGACACTGCAATTCACAAACCCGCAGAGCTATAAATGATAACTCTCATCCACAGATATATTGAGGGAAGGCAACGAAGAGGATTTGAAAGCAAGGCAGAATTGCAGGAAACAGGTTTCAGGAGGTAGATTCGAATCGCCTTTAAAGCACATGAAAAGTGGTAAAACGTCGACAATGATGCCCTTGGCCAAACAGGGCGTATGCGTTTTTTCCTGAATATATTCAGGAAAAAACGCATACGCCCTGTTTGGCCAACCAAGCAACCTGGAAAGGCTAATCAGCGCTACAAAGAAGTCTCGCTTCCCATCGGTCAAAAGGGCCATGCTGCAAAAAGTGTCAAAACCAGAAATGCAGGACAGGCCCTGGAGAAATGGCAGCCTTGCTACGCTGATGGGCGGGATGTAAATTGCCAACAGCCACTCTGGAGAAGTGTAAGGTGTGTCCTGAAACATCGAAAAAACACAGCTCTAGGAGCATAGGGCACGTCCTCTCATGGGCGTATAAATTGGGAAAACTAAAAATCAGCAAGACACAGGCACCCCAAAGTTTAGGGCTGCTCTGTTGACAAGAACCTCCACTTCATGACACCTTAAATATCCCAGGAAAGAGAAAAATGGATAAAGAAGTTGTGGTCCTTATGTACAATGGAATATCACTCAGACATGAAATCAATGTCATAAGGCTAGTAGAAGCAAGATGAGTGGATTTAGGTACGACGATTCTAAGTGAAATAAGTCACACAGAAAAAGACACTTATCATAAGCTATCACTTATAGAGGGAATGTAAAAACCGCTACACTTGAACTGAATTACAAAACAGAACAGAGTCACACGTTTAGAAAACACACTATGGCTGCTTAACGGGAAAGGTGAGGTGGGGTGAGGCATAAAACAAGGGTTTCAAATTCGCTCAGATACCGTTCCATACACCCAATATGTAATAGACAAGACCTACTCCTTGCTCAGTGAACAGGACTCAACACCCCCTATTCACCGCACAAGAATATATGTGACAAGTAAGAATCTTAAAACCTATGTATTGATATCTGTCTGGAAGTGAGTCAAGTGGGTGTAAAGCCGCATAAACACAGCCGTGAAAAGCAGCTAAACCCCATTATAAAAATAAATTACTTTTAAAAACCCGTAAAACAAAGACAGTGAAAGAGAGAGAAATTCTTACAAAATTCGTTCAGAGGCTGTGATGCAACCTGGATTGACCATATCTAGACCCACAGCTGGATGAGACATAAGGGTGGACACTCTTGGGGCTGAAAGGTTGGGTGAGGTTGGGTGAGCAAACGCAGACCCTTTAAAGTAATACTGCCTGGTACCCATCCCATGGGTCCCAAATCTCCAGGTTCAAGGGCATCTTCCTACATCGAAAACATGCATGAGAAACCCAGAAGATGGTACACCGTGTGATTTTGAAAGGTTTCTAATACGCACCTCATTTCTCATCTCCTTGTGCTCGGGTTCACCTTTCCAGCTACTTTACTAGCAATCTCCCTACTTGGAGAATCAGCACCTTTAAGCTCCTGTTCCCTACAGGTTGCAATTTGTCCTGAGGATGAACGGGAAGAGGGGCAAATAATGAGAGACTAGATCTAGGTGTTGGGACAGGCACAGGTCACTCTATTTTCCCATCAGGAAGAAGAATTAAACACAGGCTCAGCCTGCCGCCGGGAACCAGAATAGGGCCTGAGGCAATCCCGCGCTTTTGCGGCCAGCTCCCAAAAAAGACAGTTGAAAAATGGAGCTCAGGGGCACTGCAATTCACAAACCTGCTGAGTTATAAATGATAACTCTCGTCCACAAATATATTGAGGGAAGGCAACGAAGAGGATTTGAAAGCAAGGCAGAATTGCAGGAAACAGGTTTCAGGAGGTAGATTCGAATCGCCTTTAAAGCACATGAAAAGTGGCAAAACGTCGACAGTGATGCCCTTGGCCAAAAAGGGCGTAAGCGTTTTTTCCTGAATATATTCAGGAAAAAACGCATACGCCCTTTTTGGCCAACCAAGCAAACTGGAAAGGCAAATCAGCGCTACAAAGAAGTCTCGCTTCCCATCGGTCAAAAGGGCCATGCTGCAAAAAGTGTCAAAACCAGAAATGCAGGACAGGCCATGGAGAAATGGCAGCCTTGCTACGCTGATGGGCGGGATGTAAATTGCCAACAGCCACTCTGGAGAAGTGTACGGTGTGTCCTGAAACATCGAAAAAACACAGCTTAGGGAGCATAGGGCACCTCCACTCATGGGCGTATAAATTGGGAAAACTAAAAATCAGCAAGACACAGGCACCCCAATGTTTAGGGCTGCTATGTTGACAAGAACCTCCACTTCATGACACCTTAAATATCCCAGGAAAGAGAAAAATGGATAAAGAAGTTGTGGTCCTTATGTACAAAGGAATATCACTCAGACATGAAATCAATGTCATAAGGCTAGTAGAAGCAAGATGAGTGGATTTAGGTACGACGATTCTAAGTGAAATAAGTCACACAGAAAAAGACACTTATCATAAGCTATCACTTATAGAGGGAATGTAAAAACCGCTACACTTGAACTGAATTACAAAACAGAACAGAGTCACACGTTTAGAAAACACACTATGGCTGCTTAACGGGAAAGGTGAGGTGGGGTGATGCATAAAACAACGGTTTCAAATTCGCTCAGATACAGTTCCATACACCCAATATGTAATAGACAAGACCTACTCCTTGCTCAGTGAACTGGACTCAACACCCCCTATTCACCGCACAAGAATATATCTGACTAGTAAGAATCGTAAAACCTATGTATTGATATCTCTCTGGAAGTGAGCCAAGTGGGTGTAAAGCCGCATAAACACAGCCGTGAAAAGCAGCTAAACCCCATTATAAAAATAAATTACTTTTAAAAACCCGTAAAACAAAGACAGTGAAAGAGAGAGAAATTCTTACAAAATTCGTTCAGGGGCTGTGATGCAACCTGGATTGACCATATCTAGACCCACAGCTGGATGAGACATAAGGGTGGACACTCTTGGGGCTGAGAGGTTGGGTGAGGTTGGGTGAGCAAACGCAGACCCTTTAAAGTAATACTGTGTGGTACCCATCCCATGGGTCCCAAATCTCCAGGTTCAAGGGCATCTTCCTACATCGAAAACATGCATGAGAAACCCAGAAGATGGTACACCGTGTGATTTTGAAAGGTTTCTAAAACGCACCCCATTTCTCATCTTCTTGTGCTCGGGTTCGCCTTTCCAGCTATTTTACTAGCAATCTCCCTACTTGGAGAATCAGCACCTTTAAGCTCCTGTTCCCTACAGGTTGCAATTTGTCCTGAGGATGAACGGGAAGAGGGGCAACCAATGAGAGACTAGATCTAGATGTTGGGACAGGCCCAGGTCACTCTATTTTCCCATCAGGAAGAAGAATTAACCACAGGCTCAGCCTGCCGCCAGGAACCAGAATAGGGCCTGAGGCAATCCCGCGCTTTTGCGGCCAGCTACCAAAAAAGCGAGTTGAAAAATGGAGCTCAGGGACACTGCAATTCACAAACCCGCAGAGTTATAAATGATAACTCTCATCCACAGATATATTGAGGGAAGGCAACGAAGAGGATTTGAAAGCAAGGCAGAATTGCAGGAAACAGATTTCAGGAGGTAGATTCGAATCGCCTTTAAAGCACATGAAAAGCGGCAAAACGTCGACAATGATGCCCTTGGCCAAAAAGGGCGTATGCGTTTTTTCCTGAATATATTCAGGAAAAAACGCATACGCCCTTTTTGGCCAACCAAGCAACCTGGAAAGGCAAATCAGCGCTTCAAAGAAGTTTCGCTTCCCATCATTCAAAAGGGTGATGCTGCAAAAAGTGTCAAAACCAGAAATGCAGTACAGGCCATGGAGAAATGGCAGCCTTGCTACGCTGATGGGCGGGATGTAAATTGCCAAAAGCCACTCTGGAGAAATGTACGGTGTGTCCTGAAACATCGAAAAAACACAGCTTAGGGAGCATAGGGCACGTCCACTCATGGGCGTATAAATTGGGAAAACTAAAAATCAGCAAGACACAGGCACCCCAATGTTTAGGGCTGCTATGTTGACAAGAACCTCCACTTCATGACACCTTAAATATCCCAGGAAAGAGAAAAATGGATAAAGAAGTTGTGGTCCTTATATACAAAGGAATATCCCTCAGACATGAAATCAATGTCATAAGGCTAGTAGAAGCAAGATGAGTGGATTTAGGTACGACGATTCTAAGTGAAATAAGTCACACAGAAAAAGACACTTATCATAAGCTATCACTTATAGAGGGAATGTAAAAACCGCTACACTTGAACTGAATTACAAAACAGAACAGAGTCACACGTTTAGAAAACACACTATGGCTGCTTAACGGGAAAGGTGAGGTGGGGTGAGGCATAAAACAAGGGTTTCAAATTCGCTCAGATACCGTTCCATACACCCAATATGTAATAGACAAGACCTACGCCTTGCTCAGTGAACAGGACTCAACACCCCCTATTCACCGCACAAGAATATATGTGACTAGTAAGAATCTTAAAACCTATGTATTGATATCTGTCAGGAAGTGGGTCAAGTGGGTGTAAAGCTGCATAAACACAGCCGTGAAAAGCAGCTAAACCCCATTATAAAAATAAATTACTTTTAAAAACCCGTAAAACAAAGACAGTGAAAGAGAGAGAAATTCTTACAAAATTCGTTCAGGGGCTGTGATGCAACCTGGATTGACCATATCTAGACCCACAGCTGGATGAGACATAAGGGTGGACACTCTTGGGGCTGAGAGGTTGGGTGAGGTTGGGTGAGCAAACGCAGACCCTTTAAAGTAATACTGTGTGGTACCCATCCCATGGGTCCCAAATCTCCAGGTTCAAGGGCATCTTCCTACATCGAAAACATGCATGAGAAACCCAGAAGATGGTACACCGTGTGATTTTGAAAGGTTTCTAAAACGCACCCCATTTCTCATCTTCTTGTGCTCGGGTTCGCCTTTCCAGCTATTTTACTAGCAATCTCCCTACTTGGAGAATCAGCACCTTTAAGCTCCTGTTCCCTACAGGTTGCAATTTGTCCTGAGGATGAACGGGAAGAGGGGCAACCAATGAGAGACTAGATCTAGGTGTTGGGACAGGCCCAGGTCACTCTATTTTCCCATCAGGAAGAAGAATTAACCACAGGCTCAGCCTGCCGCCAGGAACCAGAATAGGGCCTGAGGCAATCCCGCGCTTTTGCGGCCAGCTACCAAAAAAGCGAGTTGAAAAATGGAGCTCAGGGACACTGCAATTCACAAACCCGCAGAGTTATAAATGATAACTCTCATCCACAGATATATTGAGGGAAGGCAACGAAGAGGATTTGGAAGCAAGGCAGAATTGCAGGAAACAGATTTCAGGAGGTAGATTCGAATCGCCTTTAAAGCACATGAAAAGCGGCAAAACGTCGACAATGATGCCCTTGGCCAAAAAGGGCGTATGCGTTTTTTCCTGAATATATTCAGGAAAAAACGCATACGCCCTTTTTGGCCAACCAAGCAACCTGGAAAGGCAAATCAGCGCTTCAAAGAAGTTTCGCTTCCCATCAGTCAAAAGGGTGATGCTGCAAAAAGTGTCAAAACCAGAAATGCAGGACAGGCCATGGAGAAATGGCAGCCTTGCTACGCTGATGGGCGGGATGTAAATTGCCAACAGCCACTCTGGAGAAGTGTACGGTGTGTCCTGAAACATCGAAAAAAAACAGCTTAGGGAGCATAGGGCACGTCCACTCATGGGCATATAAATTGGGAAAACTAAAAATCAGCAAGACACAGGCACCCCAATGTTTAGGGCTGCTATGTTGACAAGAACCTCCACTTCATGACACCTTAAATATCCCAGGAAAGAGAAAAATGGATAAAGAAGCTGTGGTCCTTATGAACAAAGGAATATCACTCAGACATGAAATCAATGTCATAAGGCTAGTAGAAGCAAGATGAGTGGATTTAGGTATGACGATTCTAAGTGAAATAAGTCACACAGAAAAAGACACTTATCATAAGCTATCACTTATAGAGGGAATGTAAAAACCGCTACACTTGAACTGAATTACAAAACAGAACAGAGTCACACGTTTAGAAAACACACTATGGCTGCTTAACGGGAAAGGTGAGGTGGGGTGATGCATAAAACAAGGGTTTCAAATTCGCTCAGATACTGTTCCATACACCCAATATGTAATAGACAAGACCTACTCCTTGCTCAGTGAACTGGACTCAACACCCCCTATTCACCGCACAAGAATATATCTGACAATAAGAATCGTAAAACCTATGTATTGATATCTCTCTGGAAGTGAGCCAAGTGGGTGTAAAGCCGCATAAACACAGCCGTGAAAAGCAGCTAAACCCCATTATAAAAATAAATTACTTTTAAAAACCCGTAAAACAAAGACAGTGAAAGAGAGAGAAATTCTTACAAAATTCGTTCAGGGGCTGTGATGCAACCTGGATTGACCATATCTAGACCCACAGCTGGATGAGACATAAGGGTGGACACTCTTGGGGCTGAGAGGTTGGGTGAGGTTGGGTGAGCAAACGCAGACCCTTTAAAGTAATACTGTGTGGGACCCATCCCATGGGTCCCAAATCTCCAGGTTCAAGGGCATCTTCCTACATCAAAAACATGCATGAGAAACCCAGAAGATGGTACACCGTGTGATTTTGAAAGGTTTCTAAAACGCACCCAATTTCTCATCTTCTTGTGCTCGGGTTCGCCTTTCCAGCTATTTTACTAGCAATCTCCCTACTTGGAGAATCAGCACCTTTAAGCTCCTGTTCCCTACAGGTTGCAATTTGTCCTGAGGATGAACGGGAAGAGGGGCAACCAATGAGAGACTAGATCTAGGTGTTGGGACAGGCCCAGGTCACTCTATTTTCCCATCAGGAAGAAGAATTAACCACAGGCTCAGCCTGCCGCCAGGAACCAGAATAGGGCCTGAGGCAATCCCGCGCTTTTGCGGCCAGCTACCAAAAAAGCGAGTTGAAAAATGGAGCTCAGGGACACTGCAATTCACAAACCCGCAGAGTTATAAATGATAACTCTCATCCACAGATATATTGAGGGAAGGCAACGAAGAGGATTTGAAAGCAAGGCAGAATTGCAGGAAACAGATTTCAGGAGGTAGATTCGAATCGCCTTTAAAGCACATGAAAAGCGGCAAAACGTCGACAATGATGCCCTTGGCCAAAAAAGGCGTATGCGTTTTTTCCTGAATATATTCAGGAAAAAACGCATACGCCCTTTTTGGCCAACCAAGCAACCTGGAAAGGCAAATCAGCGCTTCAAAGAAGTTTCGCTTCCCATCGGTCAAAAGGGTCATGCTGCAAAAAGTGTCAAAACCAGAAATGCAGGACAGGCCATGGAGAAATGGCAGCCTTGCTACGCTGATGGGCGGGATGTAAATTGCCAACAGCCACTCTGGAGAAGTGTACGGTGTGTCCTGAAACATCGAAAAAACACAGCTTAGGGAGCATAGGGCACGACCACTCATGGGAGTATAAATTGGGAAAACTAAAAATCAGCAAGACACAGGCACCCCAATGTTTAGGGCTGCTATGTTGACAAGAACCTCCACTTCATGACACCTTAAATATCCCAGGAAAGAGAAAAATGGATAAAGAAGTTGTGGTCCTTATGTACAATGGAATATCACTCAGACATGAAATCAATGTCATAAGGCTAGTAGAAGCAAGATGAGTGGATTTAGGTATGACGATTCTAAGTGAAATAAGTCACACAGAAAAAGACACTTATCATAAGCTATCACTTATAGAGGGAATGTAAAAACCGCTACACTTGAACTGAATTACAAAACAGAACAGAGTCACACGTTTAGAAAACACACTATGGCTGCTTAACGGGAAAGGTGAGGTGGGGTGATGCATAAAACAAGGGTTTCAAATTCGCTCAGATACTGTTCCATACACCCAATATGTAATAGACAAGACCTACTCCTTGCTCAGTGAACTGGACTCAACACCCCCTATTCACCGCACAAGAATATATCTGACTAGTAAGAATCGTAAAACCTATGTATTGATATCTCTCTGGAAGTGAGCCAAGTGGGTGTAAAGCCGCATAAACACAGCCGTGAAAAGCAGCTAAACCCCATTATAAAAATAAATTACTTTTAAAAACCCGTAAAACAAAGACAGTGAAAGAGAGAGAAATTCTTACAAAATTCGTTCAGGGGCTGTGATGCAACCTGGATTGACCATATCTAGACCCACACCGGGATGAGACATAAGGTTGGACACTCTTGGGGCTGAGAGGTTGGGTGAGGTTGGGTGAGCAAACGCAGACCCTTTAAAGTAATACTGTGTGGTACCCATCCCATGGGTCCCAAATCTCCAGGTTCAAGGGCATCTTCCTACATCGAAAACATGCATGAGAAACCCAGAAGATGGTACACCGTGTGATTTTGAAAGGTTTCTAAAACGCACCCAATTTCTCATCTCCTTGTGCTCGGGTTCGCCTTTCCAGCTACTTTACTAGCAATCTCCCTACTTGGAGAATCAGCACCTTTAAGCTCCTGTTCCCTACAGGTTGCAATTTGTCCTGAGGATGAACGGGAAGAGGGGCAACCAATGAGAGACTAGATCTAGGTGTTGGGACAGGCCCAGGTCACTCTATTTTCCCATCAGGAAGAAGAATTAACCACAGGCTCAGCCTGCCGCCAGGAACCAGAATAGGGCCTGAGGCAATCCCGCGCTTTTGCGGCCAGCTCCCAAAAAAGCGAGTTGAAAAATGGAGCTCAGGGACACTGCAATTCACAAACCCGCAGAGTTATAAATGATAACTCTCATCCACAGATATATTGAGGGAAGGCAACGAAGAGGATTTGAAAGCAAGGCAGAATTGCAGGAAACAGATTTCAGGAGGTAGATTCGAATCGCCTTTAAAGCACATGAAAAGCGGCAAAACGTCGACAATGATGCCCTTGGCCAAAAAGGGCGTATGCGTTTTTTCCTGAATATATTCAGGAAAAAACGCATACGCCCTTTTTGGCCAACCAAGCAACCTGGAAAGGCAAATCAGCGCTTCAAAGAAGTTTCGCTTCCCATCGGTCAAAAGGGTCATGCTGCAAAAAGTGTCAAAACCAGAAATGCAGGACAGGCCATGGAGAAATGGCAGCCTTGCTACGCTGATGGGCGGGATGTAAATTGCCAACAGCCACTCTGGAGAAGTGTATGGTGTGTCCTGAAACATCGAAAAAACACAGCTTAGGGAGCATAGGGCACCTCCACTCATGGGCGTATAAATTGGGAAAACTAAAAATCAGCAAGACACAGGCACCCCAATGTTTAGGGCTGCTATGTTGACAAGAACCTCCACTTCATGACACCTTAAATATCCCAGGAAAGAGAAAAATGGATAAAGAAGTTGTGGTCCTTATGTACAAAGGAATATCACTCAGACATGAAATCAATGTCATAAGGCTAGTAGAAGCAAGATGAGTGGATTTAGGTATGACGATTCTAAGTGAAATAAGTCACACAGAAAAAGACACTTATCATAAGCTATCACTTATAGAGGGAATGTAAAAACCGCTACACTTGAACTGAATTACAAAACAGAACAGAGTCACACGTTTAGAAAACACACTATGGCTGCTTAACGGGAAAGGTGAGGTGGGGTGATGCATAAAACAAGGGTTTCAAATTCGCTCAGATACTGTTCCATACACCCAATATGTAATAGACAAGACCTACTCCTTGCTCAGTGAACTGGACTCAACACCCCCTATTCACCGCACAAGAATATATCTGACTAGTAAGAATCGTAAAACCTATGTATTGATATCTCTCTGGAAGTGAGCCAAGTGGGTGTAAAGCCGCATAAACACAGCCGTGAAAAGCAGCTAAACCCCATTATAAAAATAAATTACTTTTAAAAACCCGTAAAACAAAGACAGTGAAAGAGAGAGAAATTCTTACAAAATTCGTTCAGGGGCTGTGATGCAACCTGGATTGACCATATCTAGACCCACACCGGGATGAGACATAAGGTTGGACACTCTTGGGGCTGAGAGGTTGGGTGAGGTTGGGTGAGCAAACGCAGACCCTTTAAAGTAATACTGTGTGGTACCCATCCCATGGGTCCCAAATCTCCAGGTTCAAGGGCATCTTCCTACATCGAAAACATGCATGAGAAACCCAGAAGATGGTACACCATGTGATTTTGAAAGGTTTCTAAAACGCACCCAATTTCTCATCTCCTTGTGCTCGGGTTCGCCTTTCCAGCTACTTTACTAGCATTCTCCCTACTTGGAGAATCAGCACCTTTAAGCTCCTGTTCCCTACAGGTTGCAATTTGTCCTGAGGATGAACGGGAAGAGGGGCAACCAATGAGAGACTAGATCTAGGTGTTGGGACAGGCCCAGGTCACTCTATTTTCCCATCAGGAAGAAGAATTAACCACAGGCTCAGCCTGCCGCCAGGAACCAGAATAGGGCCTGAGGCAATCCCGCGCTTTTGCGGCCAGCTCCCAAAAAAGCGAGTTGAAAAATGGAGCTCAGGGACACTGCAATTCACAAACCCGCAGAGTTATAAATGATAACTCTCATCCACAGATATATTGAGGGAAGGCAACGAAGAGGATTTGAAAGCAAGGCAGAATTGCAGGAAACAGATTTCAGGAGGTAGATTCGAATCGCCTTTAAAGCACATGAAAAGCGGCAAAACGTCGACAATGATGCCCTTGGCCAAAAAGGGCGTATGCGTTTTTTCCTGAATATATTCAGGAAAAAACGCATACGCCCTTTTTGGCCAACCAAGCAACCTGGAAAGGCAAATCAGCGCTTCAAAGAAGTTTCGCTTCCCATCGGTCAAAAGGGTCTTGCTGCAAAAAGTGTCAAAACCAGAAATGCAGGACAGGCCATGGAGAAATGGCAGCCTTGCTACGCTGATGGGCGGGATGTAAATTGCCAACAGCCACTCTGGAGAAGTGTATGGTGTGTCCTGAAACATCGAAAAAACACAGCTTAGGGAGCATAGGGCACCTCCACTCATGGGCGTATAAATTGGGAAAACTAAAAATCAGCAAGACACAGGCACCCCAATGTTTAGGGCTGCTATGTTGACAAGAACCTCCACTTCATGACACCTTAAATATCCCAGGAAAGAGAAAAATGGATAAAGAAGTTGTGGTCCTTATGTACAAAGGAATATCACTCAGACATGAAATCAATGTCATAAGGCTAGTAGAAGCAAGATGAGTGGATTTAGGTATGACGATTCTAAGTGAAATAAGTCACACAGAAAAAGACACTTATCATAAGCTATCACTTATAGAGGGAATGTAAAAACCGCTACACTTGAACTGAATTACAAAACAGAACAGAGTCACACGTTTAGAAAACACACTATGGCTGCTTAACGGGAAAGGTGAGGTGGGGTGATGCATAAAACAAGGGTTTCAAATTCGCTCAGATACTGTTCCATACAGCCAATATGTAATAGACAAGACCTACTCCTTGCTCAGTGAACTGGACTCAACACCCCCTATTCACCGCACAAGAATATATCTGACTAGTAAGAATCGTTAAACCTATGTATTGATATCTCTCTGGAAGTGAGCCAAGTGGGTGTAAAGCCGCATAAACACAGCCGTGAAAAGCAGCTAAACCCCATTATAAAAATAAATTACTTTTAAAAACCCGTAAAACAAAGACAGTGAAAGAGAGAGAAATTCTTACAAAATTCGTTCAGGGGCTGTGATGCAACCTGGATTGACCATATCTAGACCCACAGCTGGATGAGACATAAGGGTGGACACTCTTGGGGCTGAGAGGTTGGGTGAGGTTGGGTGAGCAAACGCAGACCCTTTAAAGTAATACTGTGTGGTACCCATCCCATGGGTCCCAAATCTCCAGGTTCAAGGGCATCTTCCTACATCGAAAACATGCATGAGAAACCCAGAAGATGGTACACCGTGTGATTTTGAAAGGTTTCTAAAACGCACCCCATTTCTCATCTTCTTGTGCTCGGGTTCGCCTTTCCAGCTATTTTACTAGCAATCTCCCTACTTGGAGAATCAGCACCTTTAAGCTCCTGTTCCCTACAGGTTGCAATTTGTCCTGAGGATGAACGGGAAGAGGGGCAACCCATGAGAGACTAGATCTAGATGTTGGGACAGGCCCAGGTCACTCTATTTTCCCATCAGGAAGAAGAATTAACCACAGGCTCAGCCTGCCACCAGGAACCAGAATAGGGCCTGAGGCAATCCCGCGCTTTTGCGGCCAGCTACCAAAAAAGCGAGTTGAAAAATGGAGCTCAGGGACACTGCAATTCACAAACCCGCAGAGTTATAAATGATAACTCTCATCCACAGATATATTGAGGGAAGGCAACGAAGAGGATTTGAAAGCAAGGCAGAATTGCAGGAAACAGATTTCAGGAGGTAGATTCGAATCGCCTTTAAAGCACATGAAAAGCGGCAAAACGTCGACAATGATGCCCTTGGCCAAAAAGGGCGTATGCGTTTTTTCCTGAATATATTCAGGAAAAAACGCATACGCCCTTTTTGGCCAACCAAGCAACCTGGAAAGGCAAATCAGCGCTTCAAAGAAGTTTCGCTTCCCATCAGTCAAAAGGGTGATGCTGCAAAAAGTGTCAAAACCAGAAATGCAGGACAGGCCATGGAGAAATGGCAGCCTTGCTACGCTGATGGGCGGGATGTAAATTGCCAAAAGCCACTCTGGAGAAATGTACGGTGTGTCCTGAAACATCGAAAAAACACAGCTTAGGGAGCATAGGGCACGTCCACTCATGGGCGTATAAATTGGGAAAACTAAAAATCAGCAAGACACAGGCACCCCAATGTTTAGGGCTGCTATGTTGACAAGAACCTCCACTTCATGACACCTTAAATATCCCAGGAAAGAGAAAAATGGATAAAGAAGTTGTGGTCCTTATATACAAAGGAATATCCCTCAGACATGAAATCAATGTCATAAGGCTAGTAGAAGCAAGATGAGTGGATTTAGGTACGACGATTCTAAGTGAAATAAGTGACACAGAAAAAGACACTTATCATAAGCTATCACTTATAGAGGGAATGTAAAAACCGCTACACCTGAAATGAATTACAAAACATAACAGAGTCACACGTTTAGAAAACACACTATGGCTGCTTAACGGGAAAGGTGAGGTGGGGTGATGCATAAAACAACGGTTTCAAATTCGCTCAGATACCGTTCCATACACCCAATATGTAATAGACAAGACCTACTCCTTGCTCAGTGAACTGGACTCAACACCCCCTATTCACCGCACAAGAATATATCTGACTAGTAAGAATCTTAAAACCTATGTATTGATATCTCTCTGGAAGTGAGCCAAGTGGGTGTAAAGCCGCATAAACACAGCCGTGAAAAGCAGCTAAACACCATTATAAAAATAAATTACTTTTAAAAACCCGTAAAACAAAGACAGTGAAAGAGAGAGAAATTCTTACAAAATTCGTTCAGGGGCTGTGATGCAACCCGGATTGACCATATCTAGACCCACACCGGGATGAGACATAAGGGTGGACACTCTTGGGGCTGAGAGGTTGGGTGAGGTTGGGTGAGCAAACGCAGACCCTTTAAAGTAATACTGTGTGGTACCCATCCCATGGGTCCCAAATCTCCAGGTTCAAGGGCATCTTCCTACATCGAAAACATGCATGAGAAACCCAGAAGATGGTACACCGTGTGATTTTGAAAGGTTTCTAAAACGCACCCCATTTCTCATCTTCTTGTGCTCGGGTTCGCCTTTCCAGCTATTTTACTAGCAATCTCCCTACTTGGAGAATCAGCACCTTTAACCTCCTGTTCTGTACAGGTTGCAATTTGTCCTGACGATGAACGGGAAGAGGGGCAACCAATGAGAGACTAGATCTCGGTGTTGGGACAGGCACAGGTCACTCTATTTTCCCAACAGGAAGAAGAATTAACCACAGACTCAGCCTGCCGCCCGGAACCAGAAGAGGGCCTGAGGCAATCCCGTGCTTTTGCGGCCAGCTCCCAAAAAAGACAGTTGAAAAATGGAGCTCAGGGGCACTGCCATTCACAAACCTGCAGAGTTATAAATGATAACTCTCGTCCACAAATATATTGAGGGAAGGCAACGAAGAGGAATTGAAAGCAAGGCAGAATTGCAGGAAACAGATTTCAGGAGGTAGATACGAATCGCCTTTAAAGCACATGAAAAGCGGCAAAACGTCGACAATGATGCCCTTGGCCAAAAAGGGCGTATGCGTTTTTTCCTGAATATATTCAGGAAAAAACGCATACGCCCTTTTTGGCCAACCAAGCAACCTGGAAAGGCAAATCAGCGCTTCAAAGAAGTTTCGCTTCCCATCAGTCAAAAGGGTGATGCTGCAAAAAGTGTCAAAACCAGAAATGCAGGACAGGCCATGGAGAAATGGCAGCCTTGCTACGCTGATGGGCGGGATGTAAATTGCCAACAGCCACTCTGGAGAAGTGTATGGTGTGTCCTGAAACATCGAAAAAACACAGCTTAGGGAGCATAGGGCACCTCCACTCATGGGCGTATAAATTGGGAAAACTAAAAATCAGCAAGACACAGGCACCCCAATGTTTAGGGCTGCTATGTTGACAAGAACCTCCACTTCATGACACCTTAAATATCCCAGGAAAGAGAAAAATGGATAAAGAAGTTGTGGTCCTTATGAACAAAGGAATATCACTCAGACATGAAATCAATGTCATAAGGCTAGTAGAAGCAAGATGAGTGGATTTAGGTATAACGATTCTAAGTGAAATAAGTCACACAGAAAAAGACACTTATCATAAGCTATCACTTATAGAGGGAATGTAAAAACCGCTACACTTGAACTGAATTACAAAACAGAACAGAGTCACACGTTTAGAAAACACACTATGGCTGCTTAACGGGAAAGATGAGGTGGGGTGATGCATAAAACAAGGGTTTCAAATTCGCTCAGATACCGTTCCATACACCCAATATGTAATACACAAGACCTACTCCTTGCTCAGTGAACTGGACTCAACACCCCCTATTCACCGCACAAGAATATATCTGACTAGTAAGAATCGTAAAACCTATGTATTGATATCTCTCTGGAAGTGAGCCAAGTGGGTGTAAAGCCGCATAAACACAGCCGTGAAAAGCAGCTAAACCCCATTATAAAAATAAATTACTTTTAAAAACCCGTAAAACAAAGACAGTGAAAGAGAGAGAAATTCTCACAAAATTCGTTCAGGGGCTGTGATGCAACCTGGATTGACCATATCTAGACACACACCTGGATGAGACATAAGGGTGGACACTCTTGGGGCTAAGAGGTTGGGTGAGGTTGGGTGAGCAAACGCAGACCCTTTAAAGTAATACTGTGTGGTACCCATCCCATGTGTCCCAAATCTCCAGGTTCAAGGGCATCTTCTTACATCGAAAACATGCATGAGAAACCCAGATGATGGTACACCGTGTGATTTTGAAAGGTTTCTAAAACGCACACAATGTCTCATCTCCTTGTGCTCGGGTTCGCCTTTCCAGCTACTTTACTAGCAATCTCCCTACTTGGAGAATCAGCACCTTTAAGCTCCTGTTCCCTACAGATTGCAATTTGTCCTGAGGATGAACGGGAAGAGGGGCAACCAATGAGAGACTAGATCTAGGTGTTGGGACAGGCCCAGGTCACTCTATTTTCCCATCAGGAAGAAGAATTAACCACAGGCTCAGCCTGCTGCCAGGAACCAGAATAGGGCCTGAGGCAATCCCGTGCTTTTGCGGCCAGCTCCCAAAAAAGCGAGTTGAAAAATGGAGCTCAGGGACACTGCAATTCACAAACCCGCAGAGTTATAAATGATAACTCTCATCCACAGATATATTGAGGGAAGGCAACGAAGAGGATTTGAAAGCAAGGCAGAATTGCAGGAAACAGATTTCAGGAGGTAGATTCGAATCGCCTTTAAAGCACATGAAAAGCGGCAAAACGTCGACAATGATGCCCTTGGCCAAAAAAGGCGTATGCGTTTTTTCCTGAATATATTCAGGAAAAAACGCATACGCCCTTTTTGGCCAACCAAGCAACCTGGAAAGGCAAATCAGCGCTTCAAAGAAGTTTCGCTTCCCATCGGTCAAAAGGGTCATGCTGCAAAAAGTGTCAAAACCAGAAATGCAGGACAGGCCATGGAGAAATGGCAGCCTTGCTACGCTGATGGGCGGGATGTAAATTGCCAACAGCCACTCTGGAGAAGTGTATGGTGTGTCCTGAAACATCGAAAAAACACAGCTTAGGGAGCATAGGGCACCTCCACTCATGGGCGTATAAATTGGGAAAACTAAAAATCAGCAAGACACAGGCACCCCAATGTTTAGGGCTGCTATGTTGACAAGAACCTCCACTTCATGACACCTTAAATATCCCAGGAAAGAGAAAAATGGATAAAGAAGTTGTGGTCCTTATTTACAAAGGAATATCACTCAGACATGAAATCAATGTCATAAGGCTAGTAGAAGCAAGATGAGTGGATTTAGGTATGACTATTCTAAGTGAAATAAGTCACACAGAAAAAGACACTTATCATAAGCTATCACTTATAGAGGGAATGTAAAAACCGCTACACTTGAACTGAATTACAAAACAGAACAGAGTCACACGTTTAGAAAACACACTATGGCTGCTTAACGGGAAAGGTGAGGTGGGGTGATGCATAAAACAAGGGTTTCAAATTCGCTCAGATACTGTTCCATACACCCAATATGTAATAGACAAGACCTACTCCTTGCTCAGTGAACTGGACTCAACACCCCCTATTCACCGCACAAGAATATATCTGACTAGTAAGAATCGTAAAACCTATGTATTGATATCTCTCTGCAAGTGAGCCAAGTGGGTGTAAAGCCGCATAAACACAGCCGTGAAAAGCAGCTAAACCCCATTATAAAAATAAATTACTTTTAAAAACCCGTAAATCAAAGACAGTGAAAGAGAGAGAAATTCTTACAAAATTCGTTCAGGGGCTGTGATGCAACCTGGATTGACCATATCTAGACCCACAGCTGGATGAGACATAAGGGTGGACACTCTTGGGGCTGAGAGGTTGGGTGAGGTTGGGTGAGCAAACGCAGACCCTTTAAAGTAATACTGTGTGGTACCCATCCCATGGGTCCCAAATCTCCAGGTTCAAGGGCATCTTCTTACATCGAAAACATGCATGAGAAACCCAGAAGATGGTACACCGTGTGATTTTGAAAGGTTTCTAAAACGCACCCAATGTCTCAACTCCTTGTGCTCGTGTTCGCCTTTCCAGCTACTTTACTAGCAATCTCCCTACTTGGAGAATCAGCACCTTTAAGCTCCTGTTCCCTACAGGTTGCAATTTGTCCTGAGGATGAACGGGAAGAGGGGCAACCAATGAGAGACTAGATCTAGGTGTTGGGACAGGCCCAGGTCAGTCTATTTTCCCATCAGGAAGAAGAATTAACCACAGGCTCAGCCTGCCGCCAGGAACCAGAATAGGGCCTGAGGCAATCCCGCGCTTTTGCGGCCAGCTACCAAAAAAGCGAGTTGAAAAATGGAGCTCAGGGACACTGCAATTCACAAACCCGCAGAGTTATAAATGATAACTCTCATCCACAGATATATTGAGGGAAGGCAACGAAGAGGATTTGAAAGCAAGGCAGAATTGCAGGAAACAGATTTCAGGAGGTAGATTCGAATCGCCTTTAAAGCACATGAAAAGCGGCAAAACGTCGACAATGATGCCCTTGGCCAAAAAAGGCGTATGCGTTTTTTCCTGAATATATTCAGGAAAAAACGCATACGCCCTTTTTGGCCAACCAAGCAACCTGGAAAGGCAAATCAGCGCTTCAAAGGAGTTTCGCTTCCCATTGGTCAAAAGGGTCATGCTGCAAAAAGTGTCAAAACCAGAAATGCAGGACAGGCCATGGAGAAATGGCAGCCTTGCTACGCTGATGGGCGGGATGTAAATTGCCAACAGCCACTCTGGAGAAGTGTACGGTGTGTCCTGAAACATCGAAAAAACACAGCTTAGGGAGCATAGGGCACGTCCACTCATGGGCGTATAAATTGGGAAAACTAAAAATCAGCAAGACACAGGCACCCAAAAGTTTAGGGCTGCTCTGTTGACAAGAACCTCCACTTCATGACACCTTAAATATCCCAGGAAAGAGAAAAATGGATAAAGAAGTTGTAGTTCTTATGTACAATGGAATATCACTCAGACATGAAATCAATGTCATAAGGCTAGTAGAAGCAAGATGAGTGGATTTAGGTATGACGATTCTAAGTGAAATAAGTCACACAGAAAAAGACACTTATCATAAGCTATCACTTATAGAGGGAATGTAAAAACCGCTACACTTGAACTGAATTACAAAACAGAACAGAGTCACACGTTTAGAAAACACACTATGGCTGCTTAACGGGAAAGGTGAGGTGGGGTGATGCATAAAACAAGGGTTTCAAATTCGCTCAGATACTGTTCCATACACCCAATATGTAATAGACAAGACCTACTCCTTGCTCAGTGAAGTGGACTCAACACCCCCTATTCACCGCACAAGAATATATCTGACTAGTAAGAATCGTAAAACCTATGTATTGATATCTCTCTGGAAGTGAGCCAAGTGGGTGTAAAGCCGCATAAACACAGCCGTGAAAAGCAGCTAAAACCCATTATAAAAATAAATTACTTTTAAAAACCCGTAAAACAAAGACAGTGAAAGAGAGAGAAATTCTTACAAAATTCGTTCAGGGGCTGTGATGCAACCTGGATTGACCATATCTAGACCCACAGCTGGATGAGACATAAGGGTGGACACTCTTGGGGCTGAGAGGTTGGGTGAGGTTGGGTGAGCAAACGCAGACCCTTTAAAGTAATACTGTGTGGTACCCATCCCATGGGTCCCAAATCTCCAGGTTCAAGGGCATCTTCCTACATCGAAAACATGCATGAGAAACCCAGAAGATGGTACACCGTGTGATTTTGAAAGGTTTCTAAAACGCACCCCATTTCTCATCTTCTTGTGCTCGGGTTCGCCTTTCCAGCTATTTTACTAGCAATCTCCCTACTTGGAGAATCAGCACCTTTAAGCTCCTGTTCCCTACAGGTTGCAATTTGTCCTGAGGATGAACGGGAAGAGGGGCAACCAATGAGAGACTAGATCTAGGTGTTGGGACAGGCCCAGGTCACTCTATTTTCCCATCAGGAAGAAGAATTAACCACAGGCTCAGCCTGCCGCCAGGAACCAGAATAGGCCCTGAGGCCATCCCGCGCTTTTGCGGCCAGCTACCAAAAAAGCGAGTTGAAAAATGGAGCTCAGGGACACTGCAATTCACAAACCCGCAGAGTTATAAATGATAACTCTCATCCACAGATATATTGAGGGAAGGCAACGAAGAGGATTTGAAAGCAAGGCAGAATTGCAGGAAACAGATTTCAGGAGGTAGATTCGAATCGCCTTTAAAGCACATGAAAAGCGGCAAAATGTCGACAATGATGCCCTTGGCCAAAAAGGGCGTATGCGTTTTTTCCTGAATATATTCAGGAAAAAACGCATACGCCCTTTTTGGCCAACCAAGCAACCTGGACAGGCAAATCAGCGCTACAAAGAAGTCTCGCTTCCCATCGGTCAAAAGGGTCATGCTGCAAAAAGTGTCAAAACCAGAAATGCAGGACAGGTCATGGAGAAATGGCAGCCTTGCTACGCTGATGGGTGGGATGTAAATTGCCAAAAGCCACTCTGGAGAAATGTACGGTGTGTCCTGAAACATCGAAAAAACACAGCTTAGGGAGCATAGGGCACGTCCACTCATGGGCGTATAAATTGGGAAAACTAAAAATCAGCAAGGCACAGGCACCCCAATGTTTAGTGCTGCTATGTTGACAAGAACCTCCACTTCATGACACCTTAAATATCCCAGGAAAGAGAAAAATGGATAAAGAAGTTGTGGTCCTTATGTACAAAGGAATATCCCTCAGACATGAAATCAATGTCATAAGGCTAGTAGAAGCAAGATGAGTGGATTTAGGTACGACGATTCTAAGTGAAATAAGTGACACAGAAAAAGACACTTATCATAAGCTATCACTTATAGAGGGAATGTAAAAACCGCTACACCTGAAATGAATTACAAAACATAACAGAGTCACACGTTTAGAAAACACACTATGGCTGCTTAACGGGAAAGGTGAGGTGGGGTGATGCATAAAACAAGGATTTCAAATTCGCTTAGATACCGTTCCATACACCCAATATGTAATAGACAAGACCTACTCCTTGCTCAGTGAACTGGACTCAACACCCCCTATTCACCGCACAAGAATATATCTGACTAGTAAGAATCTTAAAACCTATGTATTGATATCTCTCTGGAAGTGAGCCAAGTGGGTGTAAAGCCGCATAAACACAGCCGTGAAAAGCAGCTAAACACCATTATAAAAATAAATTACTTTTAAAAACCCGTAAAACAAAGACAGTGAAAGAGAGAGAAATTCTTACATAATTCGTTCAGGGGCTGTGATGCAACCTGGATTGACCATATCTAGACCCACACCGGGATGAGACATAAGGGTGGACACTCTTGGGGCTGAGAGGTTGGGTGAGGTTGGGTGAGCAAACTCAGACCCTTTAAAGTAATACTGCGTGGTACCCATCCCATGGGTCCCAAATCTCCAGGTTCAAAGGCATCTTCCTACATAGAAAACATGCATGAGAAACCCAGAAGATGGTACACCGTGTGATTTTGAAAGGTTTCTAAAACGCACCCAATTTCTCATCTCCTTGTGCTCGGGTTCGCCTTTCCAGCTACTTTACTAGCAATCTCCCTACTTGGAGAATCAGCACCTTTAACCTCCTGTTCCCTACAGGTTGCAATTTGTCCTGACGATGAACGGGAAGAGGGGCAACCAATGAGAGACTAGATCTAGGTGTTGGGACAGGCACAGGTCACTCTATTTTCCCATCAGGAAGAAGAATTAAGCACAGGCTCAGCCTGCCGCCGGGAACCAGATTAGTGCCTGAGGCAATCCCGCGCTTCTGCGGCCAGCTCCGAAAAAAGCCAGTTGAAAAATGGAGCACATGGGCACTGCAATTCACAAACCTGCAGAGTTATAAATGATAACTCTCGTCCACAAATATATTGAGGGAAGGCAACGAAGAGGATTTGAAAGCAAGGCAGAGTTGCATGAAACAGGTTTCAGGAGGTAGATTCGAATCGCCTTTCAAGCACATGAAAAGCGGCAAAACGTGGAAAATGATGCCCTTGGCCAAAAAGGGCGTATGCGTTTTTTCCTGAATATATTCAGGAAAAAACGCATACGCCCTTTTTGGCCAACCAAGCAACCTGGAAAGGCAAATCAGCGCTACAAAGAAGTCTCGCTTCCCATCGGTCAAAGGGGCCATGCTGCAAAAAGTGTCAAAACCAGAAATGCAGTACAGGCCATGGAGAAATGGCAGCCTTGCTACGCTGATGGGCGGGATGTAAATTGCCAAAAGCCACTCTGGAGAAGTGTACGGTGTGTCCTGAAACATCGAAAAAACACAGCTTAGGGAGCATAGGGCACGTCCACTCATGGGCGTATAAATTGGGAAAACTAAAAATCAGCAAGACACAGGCACCCCAAATTTTAGGGCTGCTCTGTTGACAAGAACCTCCTCTTCATGACACCTTAAATATCCCAGGAAAGAGAAAAATGGATAAAGAAGTTGTGGTCCTTATGTACAATGGAATATCACTCAGCCATGAAATCAATGTCATAAGGCTAGTAGCAGCATGATGAGTGGATTTAGGTACGACGACTCTAAGTGAAATAAGTCACACAGAAAAACACACTTATCATAAGCTATCACTTATAGAGGGAATGTAAAAACTGCTACACTTGAACTGAATTACAAAAGAGAACAGTGTCACACGTTTAGAAAACACACTATGGCTGTTTAACGGGAAAGGTGAGGTGGTGTGATGCATAAAACAAGGGTTTCACATTAGCTCAGATACCGTTCCATACACCCAATATGTAATAGACAAGACCTACTCCTTGCTCAGTGAACTGGACTCAACACCCCCTATTCACCGCACAAGTATATATCTGACTAGTAAGAATCTTAAAACCTATGTATTGATATCTCTTTGGAAGTGTGTCAAGTGGGTGTAAAGCCGCATAAACACATCCGTGAAAAGCAGCTAAACCCCATTATAAAAATAAATTACTTGTAAAAACCCGTAAAACAAAGACAGTGAAAGAGAGAGAAATTCTTACACAATTCTTTCAGGAGATGTGATGCAACCTGGATTGAACAAATCTAGACCCACAGTTGGATGAAACCTAAGGGTGGACACTCTTGGGGCTGACAGGTTTGGTGAGGTTGGGTGAGCAAACACAGACCGTTTAAGGTAATACTGCGTGGTACCCATCCCATGGGTCCCAAATCTCCAGTTTCAAGGGCATCTTCCTACATCGAAAACTTGCATGACGAACCCAGAAGACGGTACACCGTTTGATTTTGAAAGGTTTTTAAAAGGCACCTCATTTCTCATCTCCTTGTGCTCGGGTTCACCATTCCAGCTACTTTACTAGCAATCTCCCTACTTGGAGAATCAGCACCTTTAACCTCCTGTTCCGTACAGGTTGCAATTTGTCCTGAGGATTTACGGGAAGAGGGGCAACCAATGAGAGACTAGATCTAGGTGTTGGGACAGGCACAGGTCACTCTATTTTCCCATCAGGAAGAAGTATTAACTACAGGCTCAGCCTGCCGCCCGGAATCAGAATAGGGCCTGAGGCAATCCCGTGCTTTTGCGGCCAGCTCCCAAAAAAGACAGTTGAAAAATGGAGCTCAGGGGCACTGCAATTCACAAACATGCAGAGTTATAAATGATAACTCTCGTCCACAAATATATTGAGGGAAGGAAACGAAGAGGATTTGAAAGCAAGGCAGAATTGCAGAAAACAGGTTTCAGGAGGTAGATTAGAATCGCCTTTAAACCACATGAAAATCGGCAAAACGTGGACAATGATGCCCTTGGCCAAAAAGGGCGTATGCGTTTTTTCCTGAATATATTCAGGAAAAAACGCATACGCCCTTTTTGGCCAACCAAGCAACCTGGAAAGACAAATCAGCGCTACAAAGAAGTCTCGCTTCCCATCGGTTAAAAGGGCCATGCTGAAAAAAGTGTCAAAACCACAAATGCAGGACAGGCCATGGAGAAATGGAAGCCTTGCTACGCTGATGGGCGGGATGTAAATTGCTAACAGCCACTCTGAAGAAGTGTACGGTGTGGCCTGAAATATCGAAAAAACACAGCTAAGGGAGCATAGGGCACTTCCACTCATGGGCGTATAAATTGGGAAAACTAAAAATCAGCAAGACTCAGGCACCCCAAAGTTTAGGGCTGCTCTGTTGAGAAGAACCTCCACTTCACGAAACCTTAAATATCCCAGGAAAGAGAAAAATGGATAAAGAAATCGTGGTCCTTATGTACAATGAAATATCACTCAGCCATGAAATCAATGTCATAAGGCCAGTAGAAGCAAGATGGGTGGAATTAGGTACGACGATTCTAAGGGAAATAAGACACACAGAAAAAGACACTTATCAAAAGCTATCACTTATACAGTGAATGTAAAAACCGCTACACTTGAATTGAATTACAAATCAGAACAGAGTCACACATTTAGAAAACACACTATGGCTGCTTAACGGGAAAGGTGACGTGGGGTGATGCATAAAACAAGGGTTTCAAATTAGCTCAGATACCGTTCCATACACCCAATATGTAATAGACAAGACCTACTCTTTGCTCAGTGAACTGGACTCAACACCCCCTATTCACCGCACAAGAATATAGGTGACTAGTAACAATCTTAAAACCTATGTATTGATATCTGTCTGGAAGTGAGTCAAGTGGGTGTAAAGCCGCATAAACACAGCCGTGAAAAGCAGCTAAACCCCATTATAAAAATAAATTACTTTTAAAAACCCGTAAAACAAAGACAGTGAAAGAGAGAGAAATTCTTACAAAATTCGTTCAGAGGCTGTGATGCAACCTGGATTGACCATATCTAGACCCACAGCTGGATGAGACATAAGGGTGGACACTCTTGGGGCTGAGAGGTTGGGTGAGGTTGGGTGAGAAAACGCAGACCCTTTAAAGTAATACTGCATGGTACCCATCCCATGGGTCCCAAATCTCCAGGTTCAAGGGCATCTTCCTACATCGAAATCTTGCATGAGGAACCCAGAAGAAGGTACACCGTGTGATTTTGAAAGGTTTCTAAAACGCACCTCATTTCTCATCTCCTTGTGCTCGGGTTCGCCATTCCAGCTACTTCACTAGCAATCTCCCTACTTGGAGAATCAGCACCTTTAACCTCCTGTTCTGTACAGGTTGCAATTTGTCCTGAGGATGAACGGGAAGAGGGGCAACCAATGAGAGACTAGATCTAGGTGTTGGGACAGGCACAGGTCACTCTATTTTCCCATCAGGAAGAAGAATTAACCACAGGCTCAGCCTGCCGCCGGGAACCAGAATAGGGCCTGAGGCAATCCCGTGCTTTTGCGGCCAGCTCCCAAACAAGACAGTTGAAAAATGGAGCTCACGGGCACTGCCATTCACAAACCTGCTGAGTTATAAACGATAACTCTCGTCCACAAATATATTGAGGGAAGGCAACGAAGAGGATTTGAAAGCAAGGCAGAATTGCAGGAAACAGGTTTCAGGAGGTAGATTCGAATCGCCTTTAAAGCACATGAAAAGCGGCAAAAGGTCGACAATGATGCCCTTGGCCAAAAAGGGCGTATGCGTTTTTTCCTGAATATATTCAGGAAAAAACGCATACGCCCTTTTTGGCCAACCAAGCAACCTGGAAAGGCAAATCAGCGCTACAAAGAAGTCTCGCTTCCCATCGGTCAAAAGGGTCATGCTGCAAAAAGTGTCAAAACCAGAAATGCAGGACAGGCCATGGAGAAATGGCAGCCTTGCTACGCTGATGGGCGGGATGTTAATTGCCAGCAGCCACTCTGGAGAAGTGTATGGTGTGTCCTGAAACATCGAAAAAACACAGCTTAGGGAGCGTACGGCACGTCCACTCATGGGCGTATAAATTGGGAAAAAAAAAAATCAGCAAGACACAGGCACCCCAAAGTTTAGGGCTGCTCTGTTGACAAGAACCTCCACTTCATGACAACTTAAATATCCCAGGAAAGAGAAAAATGGATAAAGAAGTCGTGGTCCTTATGTACAATGGAATATCACTCAGACATGAAATCAATGTCATAAGGCTAGTAGAAGCAAGATGAGTGGAGTTAGGTACGACGATTCTAAGTGAAATAAGTCACACAGAAAAAGACACTTATCATAAGCTATCACTTATAGAGGGAATGTAAAAACCGCTACACTTGAACTGAATTACAAAACAGAACAGAGTCACACGTTTAGAAAACACACTATGGCTGCTTAACGGGAAAGGTGAGGTGGGGTGATGCATAAAACAAGGGGTTCAAATTCGCTCAGATACCGTTCCATACACCCAATATGTAATAGACAAGACCTACTCCCTGCTCAGTGAACAGGACTCAACACCCCCTATTCACCGCACAAGAATATAGGTGACTAGTAAGAATCTTAAAACCTATGTATTGATATATGTCTGGAAGTGAGTCAAGTGGGTGTAAAGCCGCATAAACACAGCCGTGAAAAGCAACTAAACCCCATTATAAAAATAAATTACTTTTAAAAACCCGTAAAACAAAGACAGTGAAAGAGAGAGAAATTCTTACAAAATTCGTTCAGAGGCTGTGATGCAACCTGGATTGACCATATCTACACGCACAGGTGGATGAGACATAAGGGTGGACACTCTTGGGGCTGAAAGGTTGGGTTAGGTTAGGTGAGCAATCGCAGACCCTTTAAAGTAATACTGCGTGGTACCCATCCCATGGTTCCCAAGTCTCCAGGTTCAAGGGCATCTTCCTACATCGAAAACATGCATGAGAGACTCAGAAGATGGTACACCGTGTGATTTTGAAAGGTTTCTAAAACGCACCTCATTTCTCATCTCCTTGTGCTCGGGTTTGCCATTGCTGCTACTTTACTAGCAATCTCCCTACTTGGAGAATCGACACCTTTAACCTCCTGTTCTGTACAGGTTGCAATTTGTCCTGAGGATGAACGGGAAGGGGGGCAACCAATGAGAGACTAGATCTAGGTGTTGGGACAGGCACAGGTCACTCTAATTTCCCATCAGGAAGAAGAATTAATCACAGGCTCAGCCTGCCGCCCAGAAGCACAATAGGGCCTGAGGCAATCCGGCGCTTTTGCGGCCAGCTCCCAAAAAAGCGAGTTGAAAAATGGAGCTCAGGGACACTGCAATTCACAAACCCACAGAGTTATAAATGATAACTCTCATCTACAGATATATTGAGGGAAGGCAACGAAGAGGATTTGAAAGCAAGGCAGAATTGCAGAAAACAGATTTCAGGAGGTAGATTCGAATCACCTTTAAAGCACATGAAAAGCGGCAAAAGGTCGACAATGATGCCCTTGGCCAAAAAGGGCGTATGCGTTTTTTCCTGAATATATTCAGGAAAAAACGCATACGCCCTTTTTGGCCAACCAAGCAACCTGGAAAGGCAAATCAGCGCTACAAAGAAGTCTCGCTTCCCATCGGTCAAAAGGGTCATGCTGCAAAATGTGTCAAAACCAGAAATGCAGGACAGGCCATGGAGAAATGGCAGCCTTGCTACGCTGATGGGCGGGATGTTAATTGCCAACAGCCACTCTGGAGAAGTGTACAGTGTGTCCTGAAACATCGAAAATACACAGCTTAGGGAGCATAGGGCACGTCCACTCATGGGCGTATAAATTGGGAAAACTAAAAATCAGCAAGACACAGGCACCCCAAAGTTTAGGGCTGCTCTGTTGACAAGAACCTCCACTTCATGACACCTTAAATATCCCAGGAAAGAGAAAAATGGATAAAGAAGTTGTGGTCCTTATGTACAATGCAATATCACTCAGACATGAAATCAATGTCATAAGGCTAGTAGAAGCAAGATGAGTGGACTTAGGTACGACGATTCTAAGTGAAATAAGTCACACAGAAAAAGACACTTATCATAAGCTATCACTTATAGAGGGAATGTAAAAACCGCTACACTTGAACTGAATTACAGAACAGAACAGAATCACACGTTTAGAAAACACACTATGGCGGCTTAACGGGAAAGGTGAGGTGGGGTGATGCATAAAACAAGGGGTTCAAATTCGCTCAGATACCGTTCCATACACCCAATATGTAATAGACAAGACATACTCCTTGCTCAGTGAACTGGACTCAACACCCCCTATTCACCGCACAAGAATATATGTGACTAGTAACAATCTTAAAACCTATGTATTGATATCTGTCTGGAAGTGAGTCAAGTGGGTGTAAAGCCGCATAAACACAGCCGTGAAAAGCAGCTAAACCCCATTATAAAAATAAATTACTTTTAAAAACCCGTAAAACAAAGACAGTGAAAGAGAGAGAAATTCTTACAAAATTCGTTCAGGGGCTGTGATGCAACCTGGATTGACCATATCTAGACCCACAGCTGGATGAGACATAAGGGTGGACACTCTTGGGGCTGAGAGGTTGGGTGAGGTTGGGTGAGAAAACGCAGACCCTTTAAAGTAATACTGCATGGTACCCATCCCATGGGTCCCCAATCTCCAGGTTCAAGGGCATCTTCCTACATCGAAATCTTGCATGAGGAACCCAGAAGAAGGTACACCGTGTGATTTTGAAAGGTTTCTAAAACGCACCTCATTTCTCATTTCCTTGTGCTCGGGTTCGCCATTCCAGCTACTTCACTAGCAATCTCCCTACTTGGAGAATCAGCACCTTTAACCTCCTGTTCAGTACAGGTTGCAATTTGTCCTGAGGATGAACGGGAAGAGGGGCAACCAATGAGAGACTAGATCTAGGTGTTGGGACAGGCACAGGTCACTCTATTTTCCCATCAGGAAGAAGAATTAAGCACAGGCTCAGCCTGCCGCCGGGAACCAGATTAGTGCCTGAGGCAATCCCGCGCTTCTGCGGCCAGCTCCGAAAAAAGCCAGTTGAAAAATGGAGCACATGGGCACTGCAATTCACAAACCTGCAGAGTTATAAATGATAACTCTCGTCCACAAATATATTGAGGGAAGGCAACGAAGAGGATTTGAAAGCAAGGCAGAGTTGCATGAAACAGGTTTCAGGAGGTAGATTCGAATCGCCTTTCAAGCACATGAAAAGCGGCAAAACGTGGAAAATGATGCCCTTGGCCAAAAAGGGCGTATGCGTTTTTTCCTGAATATATTCAGGAAAAAACGCATACGCCCTTTTTGGCCAACCAAGCAACCTGGAAAGGCAAATCAGCGCTACAAAGAAGTCTCGCTTCCCATCGGTCAAAGGGGCCATGCTGCAAAAAGTGTCAAAACCAGAAATGCAGTACAGGCCATGGAGAAATGGCAGCCTTGCTACGCTGATGGGCGGGATGTAAATTGCCAAAAGCCACTCTGGAGAAGTGTACGGTGTGTCCTGAAACATCGAAAAAACACAGCTTAGGGAGCATAGGGCACGTCCACTCATGGGCGTATAAATTGGGAAAACTAAAAATCAGCAAGACACAGGCACCCCAAATTTTAGGGCTGCTCTGTTGACAAGAACCTCCTCTTCATGACACCTTAAATATCCCAGGAAAGAGAAAAATGGATAAAGAAGTTGTGGTCCTTATGTACAATGGAATATCACTCAGCCATGAAATCAATGTCATAAGGCTAGTAGCAGCATGATGAGTGGATTTAGGTACGACGACTCTAAGTGAAATAAGTCACACAGAAAAACACACTTATCATAAGCTATCACTTATAGAGGGAATGTAAAAACTGCTACACTTGAACTGAATTACAAAAGAGAACAGTGTCACACGTTTAGAAAACACACTATGGCTGTTTAACGGGAAAGGTGAGGTGGTGTGATGCATAAAACAAGGGTTTCACATTAGCTCAGATACCGTTCCATACACCCAATATGTAATAGACAAGACCTACTCCTTGCTCAGTGAACTGGACTCAACACCCCCTATTCACCGCACAAGTATATATCTGACTAGTAAGAATCTTAAAACCTATGTATTGATATCTCTTTGGAAGTGTGTCAAGTGGGTGTAAAGCCGCATAAACACATCCGTGAAAAGCAGCTAAACCCCATTATAAAAATAAATTACTTGTAAAAACCCGTAAAACAAAGACAGTGAAAGAGAGAGAAATTCTTACACAATTCTTTCAGGAGATGTGATGCAACCTGGATTGAACAAATCTAGACCCACAGTTGGATGAAACCTAAGGGTGGACACTCTTGGGGCTGACAGGTTTGGTGAGGTTGGGTGAGCAAACACAGACCGTTTAAGGTAATACTGCGTGGTACCCATCCCATGGGTCCCAAATCTCCAGTTTCAAGGGCATCTTCCTACATCGAAAACTTGCATGACGAACCCAGAAGACGGTACACCGTGTGATTTTGAAAGGTTTTTAAAAGGCACCTCATTTCTCATCTCCTTGTGCTCGGGTTCACCATTCCAGCTACTTTACTAGCAATCTCCCTACTTGGAGAATCAGCACCTTTAACCTCCTGTTCCGTACAGGTTGCAATTTGTCCTGAGGATTTACGGGAAGAGGGGCAACCAATGAGAGACTAGATCTAGGTGTTGGGACAGGCACAGGTCACTCTATTTTCCCATCAGGAAGAAGTATTAACTACAGGCTCAGCCTGCCGCCCGGAATCAGAATAGGGCCTGAGGCAATCCCGTGCTTTTGCGGCCAGCTCCCAAAAAAGACAGTTGAAAAATGGAGCTCAGGGGCACTGCAATTCACAAACATGCAGAGTTATAAATGATAACTCTCGTCCACAAATATATTGAGGGAAGGAAACGAAGAGGATTTGAAAGCAAGGCAGAATTGCAGAAAACAGGTTTCAGGAGGTAGATTAGAATCGCCTTTAAACCACATGAAAATCGGCAAAACGTGGACAATGATGCCCTTGGCCAAAAAGGGCGTATGCGTTTTTTCCTGAATATATTCAGGAAAAAACGCATACGCCCTTTTTGGCCAACCAAGCAACCTGGAAAGACAAATCAGCGCTACAAAGAAGTCTCGCTTCCCATCGGTTAAAAGGGCCATGCTGAAAAAAGTGTCAAAACCACAAATGCAGGACAGGCCATGGAGAAATGGAAGCCTTGCTACGCTGATGGGCGGGATGTAAATTGCTAACAGCCACTCTGAAGAAGTGTACGGTGTGGCCTGAAATATCGAAAAAACACAGCTAAGGGAGCATAGGGCACTTCCACTCATGGGCGTATAAATTGGGAAAACTAAAAATCAGCAAGACTCAGGCACCCCAAAGTTTAGGGCTGCTCTGTTGAGAAGAACCTCCACTTCACGAAACCTTAAATATCCCAGGAAAGAGAAAAATGGATAAAGAAATCGTGGTCCTTATGTACAATGAAATATCACTCAGCCATGAAATCAATGTCATAAGGCCAGTAGAAGCAAGATGGGTGGAATTAGGTACGACGATTCTAAGGGAAATAAGACACACAGAAAAAGACACTTATCAAAAGCTATCACTTATACAGTGAATGTAAAAACCGCTACACTTGAATTGAATTACAAATCAGAACAGAGTCACACATTTAGAAAACACACTATGGCTGCTTAACGGGAAAGGTGACGTGGGGTGATGCATAAAACAAGGGTTTCAAATTAGCTCAGATACCGTTCCATACACCCAATATGTAATAGACAAGACCTACTCTTTGCTCAGTGAACTGGACTCAACACCCCCTATTCACCGCACAAGAATATAGGTGACTAGTAACAATCTTAAAACCTATGTATTGATATCTGTCTGGAAGTGAGTCAAGTGGGTGTAAAGCCGCATAAACACAGCCGTGAAAAGCAGCTAAACCCCATTATAAAAATAAATTACTTTTAAAAACCCGTAAAACAAAGACAGTGAAAGAGAGAGAAATTCTTACAAAATTCGTTCAGAGGCTGTGATGCAACCTGGATTGACCATATCTAGACCCACAGCTGGATGAGACATAAGGGTGGACACTCTTGGGGCTGAGAGGTTGGGTGAGGTTGGGTGAGAAAACGCAGACCCTTTAAAGTAATACTGCATGGTACCCATCCCATGGGTCCCAAATCTCCAGGTTCAAGGGCATCTTCCTACATCGAAATCTTGCATGAGGAACCCAGAAGAAGGTACACCGTGTGATTTTGAAAGGTTTCTAAAACGCACCTCATTTCTCATCTCCTTGTGCTCGGGTTCGCCATTCCAGCTACTTCACTAGCAATCTCCCTACTTGGAGAATCAGCACCTTTAACCTCCTGTTCTGTACAGGTTGCAATTTGTCCTGAGGATGAACGGGAAGAGGGGCAACCAATGAGAGACTAGATCTAGGTGTTGGGACAGGCACAGGTCACTCTATTTTCCCATCAGGAAGAAGAATTAACCACAGGCTCAGCCTGCCGCCGGGAACCAGAATAGGGCCTGAGGCAATCCCGTGCTTTTGCGGCCAGCTCCCAAACAAGACAGTTGAAAAATGGAGCTCACGGGCACTGCCATTCACAAACCTGCTGAGTTATAAACGATAACTCTCGTCCACAAATATATTGAGGGAAGGCAACGAAGAGGATTTGAAAGCAAGGCAGAATTGCAGGAAACAGGTTTCAGGAGGTAGATTCGAATCGCCTTTAAAGCACATGAAAAGCGGCAAAAGGTCGACAATGATGCCCTTGGCCAAAAAGGGCGTATGCGTTTTTTCCTGAATATATTCAGGAAAAAACGCATACGCCCTTTTTGGCCAACCAAGCAACCTGGAAAGGCAAATCAGCGCTACAAAGAAGTCTCGCTTCCCATCGGTCAAAAGGGTCATGCTGCAAAAAGTGTCAAAACCAGAAATGCAGGACAGGCCATGGAGAAATGGCAGCCTTGCTACGCTGATGGGCGGGATGTTAATTGCCAGCAGCCACTCTGGAGAAGTGTATGGTGTGTCCTGAAACATCGAAAAAACACAGCTTAGGGAGCGTACGGCACGTCCACTCATGGGCGTATAAATTGGGAAAAAAAAAAATCAGCAAGACACAGGCACCCCAAAGTTTAGGGCTGCTCTGTTGACAAGAACCTCCACTTCATGACAACTTAAATATCCCAGGAAAGAGAAAAATGGATAAAGAAGTCGTGGTCCTTATGTACAATGGAATATCACTCAGACATGAAATCAATGTCATAAGGCTAGTAGAAGCAAGATGAGTGGAGTTAGGTACGACGATTCTAAGTGAAATAAGTCACACAGAAAAAGACACTTATCATAAGCTATCACTTATAGAGGGAATGTAAAAACCGCTACACTTGAACTGAATTACAAAACAGAACAGAGTCACACGTTTAGAAAACACACTATGGCTGCTTAACGGGAAAGGTGAGGTGGGGTGATGCATAAAACAAGGGGTTCAAATTCGCTCAGATACCGTTCCATACACCCAATATGTAATAGACAAGACCTACTCCCTGCTCAGTGAACAGGACTCAACACCCCCTATTCACCGCACAAGAATATAGGTGACTAGTAAGAATCTTAAAACCTATGTATTGATATATGTCTGGAAGTGAGTCAAGTGGGTGTAAAGCCGCATAAACACAGCCGTGAAAAGCAACTAAACCCCATTATAAAAATAAATTACTTTTAAAAACCCGTAAAACAAAGACAGTGAAAGAGAGAGAAATTCTTACAAAATTCGTTCAGAGGCTGTGATGCAACCTGGATTGACCATATCTACACGCACAGGTGGATGAGACATAAGGGTGGACACTCTTGGGGCTGAAAGGTTGGGTTAGGTTAGGTGAGCAATCGCAGACCCTTTAAAGTAATACTGCGTGGTACCCATCCCATGGTTCCCAAGTCTCCAGGTTCAAGGGCATCTTCCTACATCGAAAACATGCATGAGAGACTCAGAAGATGGTACACCGTGTGATTTTGAAAGGTTTCTAAAACGCACCTCATTTCTCATCTCCTTGTGCTCGGGTTTGCCATTGCTGCTACTTTACTAGCAATCTCCCTACTTGGAGAATCGACACCTTTAACCTCCTGTTCTGTACAGGTTGCAATTTGTCCTGAGGATGAACGGGAAGGGGGGCAACCAATGAGAGACTAGATCTAGGTGTTGGGACAGGCACAGGTCACTCTAATTTCCCATCAGGAAGAAGAATTAATCACAGGCTCAGCCTGCCGCCCAGAAGCACAATAGGGCCTGAGGCAATCCGGCGCTTTTGCGGCCAGCTCCCAAAAAAGCGAGTTGAAAAATGGAGCTCAGGGACACTGCAATTCACAAACCCACAGAGTTATAAATGATAACTCTCATCTACAGATATATTGAGGGAAGGCAACGAAGAGGATTTGAAAGCAAGGCAGAATTGCAGAAAACAGATTTCAGGAGGTAGATTCGAATCACCTTTAAAGCACATGAAAAGCGGCAAAAGGTCGACAATGATGCCCTTGGCCAAAAAGGGCGTATGCGTTTTTTCCTGAATATATTCAGGAAAAAACGCATACGCCCTTTTTGGCCAACCAAGCAACCTGGAAAGGCAAATCAGCGCTACAAAGAAGTCTCGCTTCCCATCGGTCAAAAGGGTCATGCTGCAAAATGTGTCAAAACCAGAAATGCAGGACAGGCCATGGAGAAATGGCAGCCTTGCTACGCTGATGGGCGGGATGTTAATTGCCAACAGCCACTCTGGAGAAGTGTACAGTGTGTCCTGAAACATCGAAAATACACAGCTTAGGGAGCATAGGGCACGTCCACTCATGGGCGTATAAATTGGGAAAACTAAAAATCAGCAAGACACAGGCACCCCAAAGTTTAGGGCTGCTCTGTTGACAAGAACCTCCACTTCATGACACCTTAAATATCCCAGGAAAGAGAAAAATGGATAAAGAAGTTGTGGTCCTTATGTACAATGCAATATCACTCAGACATGAAATCAATGTCATAAGGCTAGTAGAAGCAAGATGAGTGGACTTAGGTACGACGATTCTAAGTGAAATAAGTCACACAGAAAAAGACACTTATCATAAGCTATCACTTATAGAGGGAATGTAAAAACCGCTACACTTGAACTGAATTACAGAACAGAACAGAATCACACGTTTAGAAAACACACTATGGCGGCTTAACGGGAAAGGTGAGGTGGGGTGATGCATAAAACAAGGGGTTCAAATTCGCTCAGATACCGTTCCATACACCCAATATGTAATAGACAAGACATACTCCTTGCTCAGTGAACTGGACTCAACACCCCCTATTCACCGCACAAGAATATATGTGACTAGTAACAATCTTAAAACCTATGTATTGATATCTGTCTGGAAGTGAGTCAAGTGGGTGTAAAGCCGCATAAACACAGCCGTGAAAAGCAGCTAAACCCCATTATAAAAATAAATTACTTTTAAAAACCCGTAAAACAAAGACAGTGAAAGAGAGAGAAATTCTTACAAAATTCGTTCAGGGGCTGTGATGCAACCTGGATTGACCATATCTAGACCCACAGCTGGATGAGACATAAGGGTGGACACTCTTGGGGCTGAGAGGTTGGGTGAGGTTGGGTGAGAAAACGCAGACCCTTTAAAGTAATACTGCATGGTACCCATCCCATGGGTCCCCAATCTCCAGGTTCAAGGGCATCTTCCTACATCGAAATCTTGCATGAGGAACCCAGAAGAAGGTACACCGTGTGATTTTGAAAGGTTTCTAAAACGCACCTCATTTCTCATTTCCTTGTGCTCGGGTTCGCCATTCCAGCTACTTCACTAGCAATCTCCCTACTTGGAGAATCAGCACCTTTAACCTCCTGTTCAGTACAGGTTGCAATTTGTCCTGAGGATGAACGGGAAGAGGGGCAACCAATGAGAGACTAGATCTAGGTGTTGGGACAGGCACAGGTCACTCTATTTTCCCATCAGGAAGAAGAATTAACCACAGGCTCAGCCTGCCGCCGGGAACCAGAATAGGGCCTGAGGCAATCCCGTGCTTTTGCGGCCAGCTCCCAAACAAGACAGTTGAAAAATGGAGCTCAGGGGCACTGCCATTCACAAACCTGCTGAGTTATAAATGATAACTGTCGTCCACAAATATATTGAGGGAAGGCAACGAAGAGGATTTGAAAGCAAGGCAGAATTGCAGGAAACAGGTTTCAGGAGGTAGATTCGAATCGCCTTTAAAGCACATGAAAAGCGGCAAAACGTGGACAATGATGCCCTTGGCCAAAAAGGGCGTAGGCGTTTTTTCCTGAATATATTCAGGAAAAAACGCATACGCCCTTTTTGGCCAACCAAGCAACCTGGAAATGCAAATCAGCGCTACAAAGAAGTCTCGCTTCCCATCGGTCAAAAGGGTCATGCTGCAAAATGTGTCAAAACCAGAAATGCAGGACAGGCCATGGAGAAATGGAAGCCTTGCTACGCTGATGGGCGGGATGTAAATTGCTAACAGCCACTCTGAAGAAGTGTACGGTGTGGCCTGAAATATCGAAAAAACACAGCTAAGGGAGCATAGGGCACTTCCACTCATGGGCGTATAAATTGGGAAAACTAAAAATCAGCAAGACACAGGCACCCCAATGTTTAGGGCTGCTATGTTGACAAGAACCTCCACTTCATGACACCTTAAATATCCCAGGAAAGAGAAAAATGGATAAAGAAGTTGTGGTCCTTATGTACAATGGAATATCACTCAGACATGAAATCAATGTCATAAGGCTAGTAGAAGCAAGATGAGTGGAGTTAGGTACGACGATTCTAAGTGAAATAAGTCACACAGAAAAAGACACTTATCATAAGCTATCACTTATAGAGGGAATGTTAAAACCGCTACACTTCAACTGAATTACAAAACAGAACAGAGTCACACGTTTAGAAAACACACTATGGCTGCTTAACGGGAAAGGTGAGGTGGGGTGATGCATAAAACAAGGGGTTTCAAATTCGCTCAGATACCGTTCCATACACCCAATATGTAATAGACAAGACCTACTCCTTGCTCAGTGAACTGGACTCAACACCCCCTATTCACCGCACAAGAATATATGTGACTAGTAACAATCTTTAAACCTATGTATTGATATCTGTCTGTAAGTGAGTCAAGTGGGTGTAAAACCGCATAAACACAGCCGTGAAAAGCAGCTAAACCCCATTATAAAAATAAACTACTTTTAAAAACCCGTAAAACAAAGACAGTGAAAGAGAGAGAAATTCTTAAAAAATTCGTTCAGAGGCTGTGATGCAACCTGGATTGACCATATCTACATGCTCAGGTGGATGAGACATAAGGGTGGACACTCTTGGGGCTGAAAGGTTGGGTTAGGTTGGGTGAGCAAACGCAGACCCTTTAAAGTAATACTGCGTGGTACCCATCCCATGGGTCCCAAGTCTCCAGGTTCAAGGGCATCTTCCTACATCGAAAACATGCATGAGAAACTCAGAAGATGGTACACCGTGTGATTTTGAAAGGTTTCTAAAACGCACCTCATTTCTCATCTCCTTGTGCTCGGGTTTGCCATTCCAGCTACTTTACTAGCAATCTCCCTACTTGGAGAATCAACACCTTTAACCTCCTGTTCTGTACAGGTTGCAATTTGTCCTGAGGATGAACGGGAAGAGGGGCAACCAATGAGAGACTACATCTAGGTGTTGGGACAGGCACAGGTCACTCTATTTTCCCATCAGGAAGAAGAATTAAGCACAGGCTCAGCCTGCCGCCGGGAACCAGATTAGTGCCTGAGGCAATCCCGCGCTTCTGCGGCCAGCTCCGAAAAAAGCCAGTTGAAAAATGGAGCACATGGGCACTGCAATTCACAAACCTGCAGAGTTATAAATGATAACTCTCGTCCACAAATATATTGAGGGAAGGCAACGAAGAGGATTTGAAAGCAAGGCAGAGTTGCATGAAACAGGTTTCAGGAGGTAGATTCGAATCGCCTTTCAAGCACATGAAAAGCGGCAAAACGTGGAAAATGATGCCCTTGGCCAAAAAGGGCGTATGCGTTTTTTCCTGAATATATTCAGGAAAAAACGCATACGCCCTTTTTGGCCAACCAAGCAACCTGGAAAGGCAAATCAGCGCTACAAAGAAGTCTCGCTTCCCATCGGTCAAAGGGGCCATGCTGCAAAAAGTGTCAAAACCAGAAATGCTGTACAGGCCATGGAGAAATGGCAGCCTTGCTACGCTGATGGGCGGGATGTAAATTGCCAAAAGCCACTCTGGAGAAGTGTACGGTGTGTCCTGAAACATCGAAAAAACACAGCTTAGGGAGCATAGGGCACGTCCACTCATGGGCGTATAAATTGGGAAAACTAAAAATCAGCAAGACACAGGCACCCCAAATTTTAGGGCTGCTCTGTTGACAAGAACCTCCTCTTCATGACACCTTAAATATCCCAGGAAAGAGAAAAATGGATAAAGAAGTTGTGGTCCTTATGTACAATGGAATATCACTCAGCCATGAAATCAATGTCATAAGGCTAGTAGCAGCATGATGAGTGGATTTAGGTACGACGACTCTAAGTGAAATAAGTCACACAGAAAAACACACTTATCATAAGCTATCACTTATAGAGGGAATGTAAAAACTGCTACACTTGAACTGAATTACAAAAGAGAACAGTGTCACACGTTTAGAAAACACACTATGGCTGTTTAACGGGAAAGGTGAGGTGGTGTGATGCATAAAACAAGGGTTTCACATTAGCTCAGATACCGTTCCATACACCCAATATGTAATAGACAAGACCTACTCCTTGCTCAGTGAACTGGACTCAACACCCCCTATTCACCGCACAAGTATATATCTGACTAGTAAGAATCTTAAAACCTATGTATTGATATCTCTTTGGAAGTGTGTCAAGTGGGTGTAAAGCCGCATAAACACATCCGTGAAAAGCAGCTAAACCCCATTATAAAAATAAATTACTTGTAAAAACCCGTAAAACAAAGACAGTGAAAGAGAGAGAAATTCTTACACAATTCTTTCAGGAGATGTGATGCAACCTGGATTGAACAAATCTAGACCCACAGTTGGATGAAACCTAAGGGTGGACACTCTTGGGGCTGACAGGTTTGGTGAGGTTGGGTGAGCAAACACAGACCGTTTAAGGTAATACTGCGTGGTACCCATCCCATGGGTCCCAAATCTCCAGTTTCAAGGGCATCTTCCTACATCGAAAACTTGCATGACGAACCCAGAAGACGGTACACCGTGTGATTTTGAAAGGTTTTTAAAAGGCACCTCATTTCTCATCTCCTTGTGCTCGGGTTCACCATTCCAGCTACTTTACTAGCAATCTCCCTACTTGGAGAATCAGCACCTTTAACCTCCTGTTCCGTACAGGTTGCAATTTGTCCTGAGGATTTACGGGAAGAGGGGCAACCAATGAGAGACTAGATCTAGGTGTTGGGACAGGCACAGGTCACTCTATTTTCCCATCAGGAAGAAGTATTAACTACAGGCTCAGCCTGCCGCCCGGAATCAGAATAGGGCCTGAGGCAATCCCGTGCTTTTGCGGCCAGCTCCCAAAAAAGACAGTTGAAAAATGGAGCTCAGGGGCACTGCAATTCACAAACATGCAGAGTTATAAATGATAACTCTCGTCCACAAATATATTGAGGGAAGGAAACGAAGAGGATTTGAAAGCAAGGCAGAATTGCAGAAAACAGGTTTCAGGAGGTAGATTAGAATCGCCTTTAAACCACATGAAAATCGGCAAAACGTGGACAATGATGCCCTTGGCCAAAAAGGGCGTATGCGTTTTTTCCTGAATATATTCAGGAAAAAACGCATACGCCCTTTTTGGCCAACCAAGCAACCTGGAAAGACAAATCAGCGCTACAAAGAAGTCTCGCTTCCCATCGGTTAAAAGGGCCATGCTGAAAAAAGTGTCAAAACCACAAATGCAGGACAGGCCATGGAGAAATGGAAGCCTTGCTACGCTGATGGGCGGGATGTAAATTGCTAACAGCCACTCTGAAGAAGTGTACGGTGTGGCCTGAAATATCGAAAAAACACAGCTAAGGGAGCATAGGGCACTTCCACTCATGGGCGTATAAATTGGGAAAACTAAAAATCAGCAAGACTCAGGCACCCCAAAGTTTAGGGCTGCTCTGTTGAGAAGAACCTCCACTTCACGAAACCTTAAATATCCCAGGAAAGAGAAAAATGGATAAAGAAATCGTGGTCCTTATGTACAATGAAATATCACTCAGCCATGAAATCAATGTCATAAGGCCAGTAGAAGCAAGATGGGTGGAATTAGGTACGACGATTCTAAGGGAAATAAGACACACAGAAAAAGACACTTATCAAAAGCTATCACTTATACAGTGAATGTAAAAACCGCTACACTTGAATTGAATTACAAATCAGAACAGAGTCACACATTTAGAAAACACACTATGGCTGCTTAACGGGAAAGGTGACGTGGGGTGATGCATAAAACAAGGGTTTCAAATTAGCTCAGATACCGTTCCATACACCCAATATGTAATAGACAAGACCTACTCTTTGCTCAGTGAACTGGACTCAACACCCCCTATTCACCGCACAAGAATATAGGTGACTAGTAACAATCTTAAAACCTATGTATTGATATCTGTCTGGAAGTGAGTCAAGTGGGTGTAAAGCCGCATAAACACAGCCGTGAAAAGCAGCTAAACCCCATTATAAAAATAAATTACTTTTAAAAACCCGTAAAACAAAGACAGTGAAAGAGAGAGAAATTCTTACAAAATTCGTTCAGAGGCTGTGATGCAACCTGGATTGACCATATCTAGACCCACAGCTGGATGAGACATAAGGGTGGACACTCTTGGGGCTGAGAGGTTGGGTGAGGTTGGGTGAGAAAACGCAGACCCTTTAAAGTAATACTGCATGGTACCCATCCCATGGGTCCCAAATCTCCAGGTTCAAGGGCATCTTCCTACATCGAAATCTTGCATGAGGAACCCAGAAGAAGGTACACCGTGTGATTTTGAAAGGTTTCTAAAACGCACCTCATTTCTCATCTCCTTGTGCTCGGGTTCGCCATTCCAGCTACTTCACTAGCAATCTCCCTACTTGGAGAATCAGCACCTTTAACCTCCTGTTCTGTACAGGTTGCAATTTGTCCTGAGGATGAACGGGAAGAGGGGCAACCAATGAGAGACTAGATCTAGGTGTTGGGACAGGCACAGGTCACTCTATTTTCCCATCAGGAAGAAGAATTAACCACAGGCTCAGCCTGCCGCCGGGAACCAGAATAGGGCCTGAGGCAATCCCGTGCTTTTGCGGCCAGCTCCCAAACAAGACAGTTGAAAAATGGAGCTCACGGGCACTGCCATTCACAAACCTGCTGAGTTATAAACGATAACTCTCGTCCACAAATATATTGAGGGAAGGCAACGAAGAGGATTTGAAAGCAAGGCAGAATTGCAGGAAACAGGTTTCAGGAGGTAGATTCGAATCGCCTTTAAAGCACATGAAAAGCGGCAAAAGGTCGACAATGATGCCCTTGGCCAAAAAGGGCGTATGCGTTTTTTCCTGAATATATTCAGGAAAAAACGCATACGCCCTTTTTGGCCAACCAAGCAACCTGGAAAGGCAAATCAGCGCTACAAAGAAGTCTCGCTTCCCATCGGTCAAAAGGGTCATGCTGCAAAAAGTGTCAAAACCAGAAATGCAGGACAGGCCATGGAGAAATGGCAGCCTTGCTACGCTGATGGGCGGGATGTTAATTGCCAGCAGCCACTCTGGAGAAGTGTATGGTGTGTCCTGAAACATCGAAAAAACACAGCTTAGGGAGCGTACGGCACGTCCACTCATGGGCGTATAAATTGGGAAAAAGAAAAATCAGCAAGACACAGGCACCCCAAAGTTTAGGGCTGCTCTGTTGACAAGAACCTCCACTTCATGACAACTTAAATATCCCAGGAAAGAGAAAAATGGATAAAGAAGTCGTGGTCCTTATGTACAATGGAATATCACTCAGACATGAAATCAATGTCATAAGGCTAGTAGAAGCAAGATGAGTGGAGTTAGGTACGACGATTCTAAGTGAAATAAGTCACACAGAAAAAGACACTTATCATAAGCTATCACTTATAGAGGGAATGTAAAAACCGCTACACTTGAACTGAATTACAAAACAGAACAGAGTCACACGTTTAGAAAACACACTATGGCTGCTTAACGGGAAAGGTGAGGTGGGGTGATGCATAAAACAAGGGGTTCAAATTCGCTCAGATACCGTTCCATACACCCAATATGTAATAGACAAGACCTACTCCTTGCTCAGTGAACAGGACTCAACACCCCCTATTCACCGCACAAGAATATAGGTGACTAGTAAGAATCTTAAAACCTATGTATTGATATATGTCTGGAAGTGAGTCAAGTGGGTGTAAAGCCGCATAAACACAGCCGTGAAAAGCAACTAAACCCCATTATAAAAATAAATTACTTTTAAAAACCCGTAAAACAAAGACAGTGAAAGAGAGAGAAATTCTTACAAAATTCGTTCAGAGGCTGTGATGCAACCTGGATTGACCATATCTACACGCACAGGTGGATGAGACATAAGGGTGGACACTCTTGGGGCTGAAAGGTTGGGTTAGGTTAGGTGAGCAATCGCAGACCCTTTAAAGTAATACTGCGTGGTACCCATCCCATGGTTCCCAAGTCTCCAGGTTCAAGGGCATCTTCCTACATCGAAAACATGCATGAGAGACTCAGAAGATGGTACACCGTGAGATTTTGAAAGGTTTCTAAAACGCACCTCATTTCTCATCTCCTTGTGCTCGGGTTTGCCATTGCTGCTACTTTACTAGCAATCTCCCTACTTGGAGAATCGACACCTTTAACCTCCTGTTCTGTACAGGTTGCAATTTGTCCTGAGGATGAACGGGAAGGGGGGCAACCAATGAGAGACTAGATCTAGGTGTTGGGACAGGCACAGGTCACTCTAATTTCCCATCAGGAAGAAGAATTAATCACAGGCTCAGCCTGCCGCCCAGAAGCACAATAGGGCCTGAGGCAATCCGGCGCTTTTGCGGCCAGCTCCCAAAAAAGCGAGTTGAAAAATGGAGCTCAGGGACACTGCAATTCACAAACCCACAGAGTTATAAATGATAACTCTCATCTACAGATATATTGAGGGAAGGCAACGAAGAGGATTTGAAAGCAAGGCAGAATTGCAGAAAACAGATTTCAGGAGGTAGATTCGAATCACCTTTAAAGCACATGAAAAGCGGCAAAAGGTCGACAATGATGCCCTTGGCCAAAAAGGGCGTATGCGTTTTTTCCTGAATATATTCAGGAAAAAACGCATACGCCCTTTTTGGCCAACCAAGCAACCTGGAAAGGCAAATCAGCGCTACAAAGAAGTCTCGCTTCCCATCGGTCAAAAGGGTCATGCTGCAAAATGTGTCAAAACCAGAAATGCAGGACAGGCCATGGAGAAATGGCAGCCTTGCTACGCTGATGGGCGGGATGTTAATTGCCAACAGCCACTCTGGAGAAGTGTACAGTGTGTCCTGAAACATCGAAAATACACAGCTTAGGGAGCATAGGGCACGTCCACTCATGGGCGTATAAATTGGGAAAACTAAAAATCAGCAAGACACAGGCACCCCAAAGTTTAGGGCTGCTCTGTTGACAAGAACCTCCACTTCATGACACCTTAAATATCCCAGGAAAGAGAAAAATGGATAAAGAAGTTGTGGTCCTTATGTACAATGCAATATCACTCAGACATGAAATCAATGTCATAAGGCTAGTAGAAGCAAGATGAGTGGACTTAGGTACGACGATTCTAAGTGAAATAAGTCACACAGAAAAAGACACTTATCATAAGCTATCACTTATAGAGGGAATGTAAAAACCGCTACACTTGAACTGAATTACAGAACAGAACAGAATCACACGTTTAGAAAACACACTATGGCGGCTTAACGGGAAAGGTGAGGTGGGGTGATGCATAAAACAAGGGGTTCAAATTCGCTCAGATACCGTTCCATACACCCAATATGTAATAGACAAGACATACTCCTTGCTCAGTGAACTGGACTCAACACCCCCTATTCACCGCACAAGAATATATGTGACTAGTAACAATCTTAAAACCTATGTATTGATATCTGTCTGGAAGTGAGTCAAGTGGGTGTAAAGCCGCATAAACACAGCCGTGAAAAGCAGCTAAACCCCATTATAAAAATAAATTACTTTTAAAAACCCGTAAAACAAAGACAGTGAAAGAGAGAGAAATTCTTACAAAATTCGTTCAGGGGCTGTGATGCAACCTGGATTGACCATATCTAGACCCACAGCTGGATGAGACATAAGGGTGGACACTCTTGGGGCTGAGAGGTTGGGTGAGGTTGGGTGAGAAAACGCAGACCCTTTAAAGTAATACTGCATGGTACCCATCCCATGGGTCCCAAATCTCCAGGTTCAAGGGCATCTTCCTACATCGAAATCTTGCATGAGGAACCCAGAAGAAGTACACCGTGTGATTTTGAAAGGTTTCTAAAACGCACCTCATTTCTCATCTCCTTGTGCTCGGGTTCGCCATTCCAGCTACTTCACTAGCAATCTCCCTACTTGGAGAATCAGCACCTTTAACCTCCTGTTCTGTACAGGTTGCAATTTGTCCTGAGGATGAACGGGAAGAGGGGCAACCAATGAGAGACTAGATCTAGGTGTTGGGACAGGCACAGGTCACTCTAATTTCCCATCAGGAAGAAGAATTAATCACAGGCTCAGCCTGCCGCCCAGAAGCACAATAGGGCCTGAGGCAATCCCGCGCTTTTGCGGCCAGCTCCCAAAAAAGCGAGTTGAAAAATGGAGCTCAGGGACACTGCAATTCACAAACCCGCAGAGTTATAAATGATAACTCTCATCCACAGATATATTGAGGGAAGGCAACGAAGAGGATTTGAAAGCAAGGCAGAATTGCAGAAAACAGATTTCAGGAGGTAGATTCGAATCGCCTTTAAAGCACATGAAAAGCGGCAAAAGGTCGACAATGATGCCCTTGGCCAAAAAGGGCGTATGCGTTTTTTCCTGAATATATTCAGGAAAAAACGCATACGCCCTTTTTGGCCAACCAAGCAACCTGGAAAGGCAAATCAGCGCTACAAAGAAGTCTCGCTTCCCATCGGTCAAAAGGGTCATGCTGCAAAAAGTGTCAAAACCAGAAATGCAGGACAGGCCATGGAGAAATGGCAGCCTTGCTACGCTGATGGGCGGGATGTTAATTGCCAGCAGCCACTCTGGAGAAGTGTATGGTGTGTCCTGAAACATCGAAAAAACACAGCTTAGGGAGCGTACGGCACGTCCACTCATGGGCGTATAAATTGGGAAAAAGAAAAATCAGCAAGACACAGGCACCCCAAAGTTTAGGGCTGCTCTGTTGACAAGAACCTCCACTTCATGACAACTTAAATATCCCAGGAAAGAGAAAAATGGATAAAGAAGTCGTGGTCCTTATGTACAATGGAATATCACTCAGACATGAAATCAATGTCATAAGGCTAGTAGAAGCAAGATGAGTGGAGTTAGGTACGACGATTCTAAGTGAAATAAGTCACACAGAAAAAGACACTTATCATAAGCTATCACTTATAGAGGGAATGTAAAAACCGCTACACTTGAACTAAATTACAAAACAGAACAGAGTCACACGTTTAGAAAACACACTATGGCTGCTTAACGGGAAAGGTGAGGTGGGGTGATGCATAAAACAAGGGGTTCAAATTCGCTCAGATACCGTTCCATACACCCAATATGTAATAGACAAGACCTACTCCTTGCTCAGTGAACTGGACTCAACACCCCCTATTCACCGCACAAGAATATAGGTGACTAGTAAGAATCTTAAAACCTATGTATTGATATATGTCTGGAAGTGAGTCAAGTGGGTGTAAAGCCGCATAAACACAGCCGTGAAAAGCAACTAAACCCCATTATAAAAATAAATTACTTTTAAAAACCCGTAAAACAAAGACAGTGAAAGAGAGAGAAATTCTTACAAAATTCGTTCAGGGGCTGTGATGCAACCTGGATTGACCATATCTACACGCACAGGTGGATGAGACATAAGGGTGGACACTCTTGGGGCTGAAAGTTTGGGTTAGGTTGGGTGAGCAAACACAGACCCTTTAAAGTAATACTGCGTGGTACCCATCCCATGGGTCCCAAGTCTCCAGGTTCAAGGGCATTTTCCTACATCGAAAACATGCATGAGAAACTCAGAAGATGGTACACCGTGTGATTTTGAAAGGTTTCTAAAACGCACCTCATTTCTCATCTCCTTGTGCTCGGGTTCGCCATTCCAGCTACTTTACTAGCAATCTCCCTACTTGGAGAATCAGCACCTTTAACCTCCTGTTCTGTACAGGTTGCAATTTGTCCTGAGGATGAACGGGAAGAGGGGCAACCAATGAGAGACTAGATCTAGGTGTTGGGACAGGCACAGGTCACTCTAATTTCCCATCAGGAAGAAGAATTAATCACAGGCTCAGCCTGCCGCCCAGAAGCACAATAGGGCCTGAGGCAATCCCGCGCTTTTGCGGCCAGCTCCCAAAAAAGCGAGTTGAAAAATGGAGCTCAGGGACACTGCAATTCACAAACCCGCAGAGTTATAAATGATAACTCTCATCCACAGATATATTGAGGGAAGGCAACGAAGAGGATTTGAAAGCAAGGCAGAATTGCAGAAAACAGATTTCAGGAGGTAGATTCGAATCGCCTTTAAAGCACATGAAAAGCGGCAAAAGGTCGACAATGATGCCCTTGTCCAAAAAGGGCGTATGCGTTTTTTCCTGAATATATTCAGGAAAAAACGCATACGCCCTTTTTGGCCAACCAAGCAACCTGGAAAGGCAAATCAGCGCTACAAAGAAGTCTTGCTTCCCATCGGTCAAAAGGGCCATGCTGCAAAAAGTGTCAAAACCAGAAATGCAGGACAGGCCATGGAGAAATGGCAGCCTTGCTACGCTGATGAGCGGGATGTAAATTGCCAACAGCCACTCTGGAGAAGTGTACAGTGTGTACTGAAACATCGAAAAAAAACAGCTTATGGAGCATAGGGCACGTCCACTCATGGGAGTATAAATTGGGAAAACTAAAAATCAGCAAGACACAGGCACCCCAAAGTTTAGGGCTGCTCTGTTGACAAGAACCTCCACTTCATGACAACTTAAATATCCCAGGAAAGAGAAAAATGGATAAAGAAGTCGTGGTCCTTATGTACAATGGAATATCACTCAGACATGAAATCAATGTCATAAGGCTAGTAGAAGCAAGATGAGTGGAGTTAGGTACGACGATTCTAAGTGAAATAAGTCACACAGAAAAAGACACTTATCATAAGCTATCACTTATAGAGGGAATGTAAAAACCGCTACACTTGAACTGAATTACAAAACAGAACAGAGTCACACGTTTAGAAAACACACTATGGCTGCTTAACGGGAAAGGTGAGGTGGGGTGATGCATAAAACAAGGGTTTCAAATTCGCTCAGATACCGTTCCATACACCCAATATGTAATAGACAAGACCTACTCTTTGCTCAGTGAACTGGATTCAACACCCCCTATTCACCGAACAAGAATATATGTGACTAGTAACAATCTTAAAACCTATGTATTGATATCTGTCTGAAAGTGAGTCAAGTGGGTGTAAATCCGCATAAACACAGCCGTGAAAAGCAGCTAAACCCCATTATAAAAATAAATTACTTTTAAAAACCCGTAAAACAAAGACAGTGAAAGAGAGAGAAATTCTTACAAAATTCGTTCAGGGGCTGTGATGCAACCTGGATTGACCATATCTAGACCCACAGCTGGATGAGACATAAGGGTGGACACTCTTGGGGCTGAGAGGTTGGGTGAGGTTGGGTGAGAAAACGCAGACCCTTTAAAGTAATACTGCATGGTACCCATCCCATGGGTCCCCAATCTCCAAGTTCAAGGGCATCTTCCTACATCGAAATCTTGCATGAGGAACCCAGAAGAAGGTACACCGTGTGATTTTGAAAGGTTTCTAAAACGCACCTCATTTCTCATTTCCTTGTGCTCGGGTTCGCCATTCCAGCTACTTCACTAGCAATCTCCCTACTTGGAGAATCAGCACCTTTAACCTCCTTTTCAGTACAGGTTGCAATTTGTCCTGAGGATGAACGGGAAGAGGGGCAACCAATGAGAGACTAGATCTAGGTGTTGGGACAGGCACAGGTCACTCTATTTTCCCATCAGGAAGAAGAATTAACCACAGGCTCAGCCTGCCGCCGGGAACCAGAATAGGGCCTGAGGCAATCCCGTGCTTTTGCGGCCAGCTCCCAAACAAGACAGTTGAAAAATGGAGCTCAGGGGCACTGCCATTCACAAACCTGCTGAGTTATAAATGATAACTGTCGTCCACAAATATATTGAGGGAAGGCAACGAAGAGGATTTGAAAGCAAGGCAGAATTGCAGGAAACAGGTTTCAGGAGGTAGATTCGAATCGCCTTTAAAGCACATGAAAAGCGGCAAAACGTGGACAATGATGCCCTTGGCCAAAAAGGTCGTAGGCGTTTTTTCCTGAATATATTCAGGAAAAAACGCATACGCCCTTTTTGGCCAACCAAGCAACCTGGAAATGCAAATCAGCGCTACAAAGAAGTCTCGCTTCCCATCGGTCAAAAGGGTCATGCTGCAAAATGTGTCAAAACCAGAAATGCAGGACAGGCCATGGAGAAATGGAAGCCTTGCTACGCTGATGGGCGGGATGTAAATTGCTAACAGCCACTCTGAAGAAGTGTACGGTGTGGCCTGAAATATCGAAAAAACACAGCTAAGGGAGCATAGGGCACGTCCACTCATGGGCGTATAAATTGGGAAAACTAAAAATCAGCAAGACACAGGCACCCCAATGTTTAGGGCTGCTATGTTGACAAGAACCTCCACTTCATGACACCTTAAATATCCCAGGAAAGAGAAAAATGGATAAAGAAGTTGTGGTCCTTATGTACAATGGAATATCACTCAGACATGAAATCAATGTCATAAGGCTAGTAGAAGCAAGATGAGTGGAGTTAGGTACGACGATTCTAAGTGAAATAAGTCACACAGAAAAAGACACTTATCATAAGCTATCACTTATAGAGGGAATGTAAAAACCGCTACACTTCAACTGAATTACAAAACAGAACAGAGTCACACGTTTAGAAAACACACTATGGCTGCTTAACGGGAAAGGTGAGGTGGGGTGATGCATAAAACAAGGGGTTCAAATTCGCTCAGATACCGTTCCATACACCCAATATGTAATAGACAAGACCTACTCCTTGCTCAGTGAACTGGACTCAACACCCCCTATTCACCGCACAAGAATATATGTGACTAGTAACAATCTTTAAACCTATGTATTGATATCTGTCTGTAAGTGAGTCAAGTGGGTGTAAAGCCGCATAAACACAGCCGTGAAAAGCAGCTAAACCCCATTATAAAAATAAACTACTTTTAAAAACCCGTAAAACAAAGACAGTGAAAGAGAGAGAAATTCTTACAAAATTCGTTCAGAGGCTGTGATGCAACCTGGATTGACCATATCTACACGCTCAGGTGGATGAGACATAAGGGTGGACACTCTTGGGGCTGAAAGGTTGGGTTAGGTTGGGTGAGCAAACGCAGACCCTTTAAAGTAATACTGCGTGGTACCCATCCCATGGGTCCCAAGTCTCCAGGTTCAAGGGCATCTTCCTACATCGAAAACATGCATGAGAAACTCAGAAGATGGTACACCGTGTGATTTTGAAAGGTTTCTAAAACGCACCTCATTTCTCATCTCCTTGTGCTCGGGTTTGCCATTCCAGCTATTTTACTAGCAATCTCCCTACTTGGAGAATCAACACCTTTAACCTCCTGTTCTGTACAGGTTGCAATTTGTCCTGAGGATGAACGGGAAGAGGGGCAACCAATGAGAGACTACATCTAGGTGTTGGGAAAGGCACAGGTCACTCTATTTTCCCATCAGGAAGAAGAATTAACCACAGGCTCAGCCTGCCGCCGGGAACCAGATTAGTGCCTGAGGCAATCCCGCGCTTCTGCGGCCAGCTCCGAAAAAAGCCAGTTGAAAAATGGAGCACATGGGCACTGCAATTCACAAACCTGCAGAGTTATAAATGATAACTCTCGTCCACAAATATATTGAGGGAAGGCAACGAAGAGGATTTGAAAGCAAGGCAGAGTTGCATGAAACAGGTTTCAGGAGGTAGATTCGAATCGCCTTTCAAGCACATGAAAAGCGGCAAAACGTGGAAAATGATGCCCTTGGCCAAAAAGGGCGTATGCGTTTTTTCCTGAATATATTCAGGAAAAAACGCATACGCCCTTTTTGGCCAACCAAGCAACCTGGAAAGGCAAATCAGCGCTACAAAGAAGTCTCGCTTCCCATGGGTCAAAAGGGCCATGCTGAAAAAAGTGTCAAAACCACAAATGCAGGACAGGCCATGGAGAAATGGGAGCCTTGCCACGCTGATGGGCGGGATGTAAATTGCCAACAGCCACTCTGGAGAAGTGTACGGTGTGGCCTGAAACATCGAAAAAACAAAGTTTATGGAGCATAGGGCACTTCCACTCATGGGCGTATAAATTGGGAAAACTAAAAATCAGCAAGACTCAGGCACCCCAAAGTTTAGGGCTGCTCTGTTGACAAGAACCTCCACTTCACGAAACCTTAAATATCCCAGGAAGGAGAAAAATGGATAAAGAAGTCGTGGTCCTTATGTACAATGGAATATCACTCAGCCATGAAATCAATGTCATAAGGCTAGTAGCAGCATGATGAGTGGATTTAGGTACGACGACTCTAAGTGAAATAAGTCACACAGAAAAATACACTTATCAAAAGCTATCACTTATAAAGGGAATGTAAAAACCGCTACAATTGAACTGAATTACAAATCAAAACAGAGTCACACATTTAGAAAACACACTATGGCTGCTTAACGGGAAAGGTGACGTGGGGTGATGCATAAAACAAGGGTTTCAAATTCGCTCAGATACCGTTCCATACACCCAATATGTAATAGACAAGACCTACTCCTTGCTCAGTGAACTGGACTCAACACCCCCTATTCACCACACAAGAATATATCTGACTAGTGAGAATCGTAAAACTTATGTATTGATATCTCTCTGGAAGTGAGTCAAGTGGGTGTAAAGCCGCATAAACACAGCCGTGAAAAGCAGCTAAACCCCATTATAAAAATAAATTAGTTTTAAAAACCCATGAAACAAAGACAGTGAAAGAGAGAGAAATTCTTACAAAATTCATTCAGGGGCTGTGACGCAACCTGGATTGACCATATCTAGACCCACAGCTGGATGAGACATAAGGGTGGACACTCTTGGGGCTGAGAGGTTTGGTGTGGTTGGGTGAGCAAATGCAGACGCTTTAAAGTAATACTGCGTGGTACCCATCCCATGGGTCCCAAATCTCCAGGTTCAAAGGCATCTTCCTACATCGAAAACATGCATGAGAAACCCAGAAGATGGTACACCGTGAGATTGGGAAAGTTTCTAAAACGCACCTCATTTCTCAACTCCGTGTGCTCGGGTTCCCCATTCCAGCTACTTTACTAGCAATCTCCCTACTTGGAGAATCAGCACCTTTAACCTCCTGTTCCATACAGGTTGCAATTTGTCCTAAGGATGAATGGGAAGAGGGGCAACCAATGAGAGACTAGATCTAGGTGTTGGGACAGGCAGAGGTCACTCTATTTTCCCATCAGGAAGAAGAATTAACCACAGGCTCAGCCTGCCGCCCGGAACCAGAATAGGGCCTGAGGCAATCCCGCGCTTCTGCGGCCAGCTCCCAAAAAAGCCAGTTGATAAATGCAGCACATGGGCACTGCAATTCACAAACCTGCAGAGTTATAAATGATAACTCTCGTCCACAAATATATTGAGGGAAGGCAACGAAGAGGATTTGAAAGCAAGGCAGAGTTGCAGGAAACAGGTTTCAGGAGGTAGATTCGAATCGCCTTTAAAGCACATGAAAAGCGGCAAAACGTCGACAATGATGCCCTTGGCCAAAAAGGGCGTATGCGTTTTTTCCTGAATATATTCAGGAAAAAACGCATACGCCCTTTTTGGCCAACCAAGCAACCTGGAAAGGCAAATCAGCGCTACAAAGAAGTCTCGCTTCCCATCGGTCCAAAAGGCCATGCTGAAAAAAGTGTCAAAACCACAAATGCAGGACAGGCCATGGAGAAATAGGAGCCTTGCTACGCTGATGAGCGGGATGTAAATTGCCAACAGCCACTCTGGAGAAGTGTACGGTGTGTCCTGAAACATCGAAAAAACAAAGCTTAGGGAGCATAGGGCACTTCCACTCATGGGCGTATAAATTGGGAAAACTAAAATCAGCAAGACACAGGCACCCCAAAGTTTAGGGCTGCTCTGTTGACAAGAACCTCCACTTCATGACACCTTAAATATCCCAGGAAAGAGAAAAATGGATAAAGAAGTTGTGGTCCTTATGTACAATGGAATATCACTCAGACATGAAATCAATGTCATAAGGCTAGTAGAAGCAAGATGAGTGGAGTTAGGTACGACGATTCTAAGTGAAATAAGTCACACAGAAAAAGACACTTATCATAAGCTATCACTTATAGAGGGAATGTAAAAACCGCTACACTTCAACTGAATTACAAAACAGAACAGAGTCACACGTTTAGAAAACACACTATGGCTGCTTAACGGGAAAGGTGAGGTGGGGTGATGCATAAAACAAGGGGTTCAAATTCGCTCAGATACCGTTCCATACACCCAATATGTAATAGACAAGACCTACTCCTTGCTCAGTGAACTGGACTCAACACCCCCTATTCACCGCACAAGAATATATGTGACTAGTAACAATCTTTAAACCTATGTATTGATATCTGTCTGTAAGTGAGTCAAGTGGGTGTAAAGCCGCATAAACACAGCCGTGAAAAGCAGCTAAACCCCATTATAAAAATAAACTACTTTTAAAAACCCGTAAAACAAAGACAGTGAAAGAGAGAGAAATTCTTACAAAATTCGTTCAGAGGCTGTGATGCAACCTGGATTGACCATATCTACACGCTCAGGTGGATGAGACATAAGGGTGGACACTCTTGGGGCTGAAAGGTTGGGTTAGGTTGGGTGAGCAAACGCAGACCCTTTAAAGTAATACTGCGTGGTACCCATCCCATGGGTCCCAAGTCTCCAGGTTCAAGGGCATCTTCCTACATCGAAAACATGCATGAGAAACTCAGAAGATGGTACACCGTGTGATTTTGAAAGGTTTCTAAAACGCACCTCATTTCTCATCTCCTTGTGCTCGGGTTTGCCATTCCAGCTATTTTACTAGCAATCTCCCTACTTGGAGAATCAACACCTTTAACCTCCTGTTCTGTACAGGTTGCAATTTGTCCTGAGGATGAACGGGAAGAGGGGCAACCAATGAGAGACTACATCTAGGTGTTGGGACAGGCACAGGTCACTCTATTTTCCCATCAGGAAGAAGAATTAAGCACAGGCTCAGCCTGCCGCCGGGAACCAGATTAGTGCCTGAGGCAATCCCGCGCTTCTGCGGCCAGCTCCGAAAAAAGCCAGTTGAAAAATGGAGCACATGGGCACTGCAATTCACAAACCTGCAGAGTTATAAATGATAACTCTCGTCCACAAATATATTGAGGGAAGGCAACGAAGAGGATTTGAAAGCAAGGCAGAGTTGCATGAAACAGGTTTCAGGAGGTAGATTCGAATCGCCTTTCAAGCACATGAAAAGCGGCAAAACGTGGAAAATGATGCCCTTGGCCAAAAAGGGCGTATGCGTTTTTTCCTGAATATATTCAGGAAAAAACGCATACGCCCTTTTTGGCCAACCAAGCAACCTGGAAAGGCAAATCAGCGCTACAAAGAAGTCTCGCTTCCCATGGGTCAAAAGGGCCATGCTGAAAAAAGTGTCAAAACCACAAATGCAGGACAGGCCATGGAGAAATGGGAGCCTTGCCACGCTGATGGGCGGGATGTAAATTGCCAACAGCCACTCTGGAGAAGTGTACGGTGTGGCCTGAAACATCGAAAAAACAAAGTTTATGGAGCATAGGGCACTTCCACTCATGGGCGTATAAATTGGGAAAACTAAAAATCAGCAAGACTCAGGCACCCCAAAGTTTAGGGCTGCTCTGTTGACAAGAACCTCCACTTCACGAAACCTTAAATATCCCAGGAAGGAGAAAAATGGATAAAGAAGTCGTGGTCCTTATGTACAATGGAATATCACTCAGCCATGAAATCAATGTCATAAGGCTAGTAGCAGCATGATGAGTGGATTTAGGTACGACGACTCTAAGTGAAATAAGTCACACAGAAAAATACACTTATCAAAAGCTATCACTTATAAAGGGAATGTAAAAACCGCTACAATTGAACTGAATTACAAATCAAAACAGAGTCACACATTTAGAAAACACACTATGGCTGCTTAACGGGAAAGGTGACGTGGGGTGATGCATAAAACAAGGGTTTCAAATTCGCTCAGATACCGTTCCATACACCCAATATGTAATAGACAAGACCTACTCCTTGCTCAGTGAACTGGACTCAACACCCCCTATTCACCACACAAGAATATATCTGACTAGTGAGAATCGTAAAACTTATGTATTGATATCTCTCTGGAAGTGAGTCAAGTGGGTGTAAAGCCGCATAAACACAGCCGTGAAAAGCAGCTAAACCCCATTATAAAAATAAATTAGTTTAAAAAACCCATGAAACAAAGACAGTGAAAGAGAGAGAAATTCTTACAAAATTCATTCAGGGGCTGTGACGCAACCTGGATTGACCATATCTAGACCCACAGCTGGATGAGACATAAGGGTGGACACTCTTGGGGCTGAGAGGTTTGGTGTGGTTGGGTGAGCAAATGCAGACGCTTTAAAGTAATACTGCGTGGTACCCATCCCATGGGTCCCAAATCTCCAGGTTCAAAGGCATCTTCCTACATCGAAAACATGCATGAGAAACCCAGAAGATGGTACACCGTGAGATTGGGAAAGTTTCTAAAACGCACCTCATTTCTCAACTCCGTGTGCTCGGGTTCCCCATTCCAGCTACTTTACTAGCAATCTCCCTACTTGGAGAATCAGCACCTTTAACCTCCTGTTCCATACAGGTTGCAATTTGTCCTAAGGATGAATGGGAAGAGGGGCAACCAATGAGAGACTAGATCTAGGTGTTGGGACAGGCAGAGGTCACTCTATTTTCCCATCAGGAAGAAGAATTAACCACAGGCTCAGCCTGCCGCCCGGAACCAGAATAGGGCCTGAGGCAATCCCGCGCTTCTGCGGCCAGCTCCCAAAAAAGCCAGTTGATAAATGCAGCACATGGGCACTGCAATTCACAAACCTGCAGAGTTATAAATGATAACTCTCGTCCACAAATATATTGAGGGAAGGCAACGAAGAGGATTTGAAAGCAAGGCAGAGTTGCAGGAAACAGGTTTCAGGAGGTAGATTCGAATCGCCTTTAAAGCACATGAAAAGCGGCAAAACGTCGACAATGATGCCCTTGGCCAAAAAGGGCGTATGCGTTTTTTCCTGAATATATTCAGGAAAAAACGCATACGCCCTTTTTGGCCAACCAAGCAACCTGGAAAGGCAAATCAGCGCTACAAAGAAGTCTCGCTTCCCATCGGTCCAAAAGGCCATGCTGAAAAAAGTGTCAAAACCACAAATGCAGGACAGGCCATGGAGAAATAGGAGCCTTGCTACGCTGATGAGCGGGATGTAAATTGCCAACAGCCACTCTGGAGAAGTGTACGGTGTGTCCTGAAACATCGAAAAAACAAAGCTTAGGGAGCATAGGGCACTTCCACTCATGGGCGTATAAATTGGGAAAACTAAAATCAGCAAGACACAGGCACCCCAAAGTTTAGGGCTGCTCTGTTGACAAGAACCTCCACTTCATGACACCTTAAATATCCCAGGAAAGAGAAAAATGGATAAAGAAGTTGTGGTCCTTATGTACAATGGAATATCACTCAGACATGAAATCAATGTCATAAGGCTAGTAGAAGCAAGATGAGTGGAGTTAGGTACGACGATTCTAAGTGAAATAAGTCACACAGAAAAAGACACTTATCATAAGCTATCACTTATAGAGGGAATGTAAAAACCGCTACACTTCAACTGAATTACAAAACAGAACAGAGTCACACGTTTAGAAAACACACTATGGCTGCTTAACGGGAAAGGTGAGGTGGGGTGATGCATAAAACAAGGGGTTCAAATTCGCTCAGATACCGTTCCATACACCCAATATGTAATAGACAAGACCTACTCCTTGCTCAGTGAACTGGACTCAACACCCCCTATTCACCGCACAAGAATATATGTGACTAGTAACAATCTTTAAACCTATGTATTGATATCTGTCTGTAAGTGAGTCAAGTGGGTGTAAAGCCGCATAAACACAGCCGTGAAAAGCAGCTAAACCCCATTATAAAAATAAACTACTTTTAAAAACCCGTAAAACAAAGACAGTGAAAGAGAGAGAAATTCTTACAAAATTCGTTCAGAGGCTGTGATGCAACCTGGATTGACCATATCTACACGCTCAGGTGGATGAGACATAAGGGTGGACACTCTTGGGGCTGAAAGGTTGGGTTAGGTTGGGTGAGCAAACGCAGACCCTTTAAAGTAATACTGCGTGGTACCCATCCCATGGGTCCCAAGTCTCCAGGTTCAAGGGCATCTTCCTACATCGAAAACATGCATGAGAAACTCAGAAGATGGTACACCGTGTGATTTTGAAAGGTTTCTAAAACGCACCTCATTTCTCATCTCCTTGTGCTCGGGTTTGCCATTCCAGCTATTTTACTAGCAATCTCCCTACTTGGAGAATCAACACCTTTAACCTCCTGTTCTGTACAGGTTGCAATTTGTCCTGAGGATGAACGGGAAGAGGGGCAACCAATGAGAGACTACATCTAGGTGTTGGGACAGGCACAGGTCACTCTATTTTCCCATCAGGAAGAAGAATTAAGCACAGGCTCAGCCTGCCGCCGGGAACCAGATTAGTGCCTGAGGCAATCCCGCGCTTCTGCGGCCAGCTCCGAAAAAAGCCAGTTGAAAAATGGAGCACATGGGCACTGCAATTCACAAACCTGCAGAGTTATAAATGATAACTCTCGTCCACAAATATATTGAGGGAAGGCAACGAAGAGGATTTGAAAGCAAGGCAGAGTTGCATGAAACAGGTTTCAGGAGGTAGATTCGAATCGCCTTTCAAGCACATGAAAAGCGGCAAAACGTGGAAAATGATGCCCTTGGCCAAAAAGGGCGTATGCGTTTTTTCCTGAATATATTCAGGAAAAAACGCATACGCCCTTTTTGGCCAACCAAGCAACCTGGAAAGGCAAATCAGCGCTACAAAGAAGTCTCGCTTCCCATGGGTCAAAAGGGCCATGCTGAAAAAAGTGTCAAAACCACAAATGCAGGACAGGCCATGGAGAAATGGGAGCCTTGCCACGCTGATGGGCGGGATGTAAATTGCCAACAGCCACTCTGGAGAAGTGTACGGTGTGGCCTGAAACATCGAAAAAACAAAGTTTATGGAGCATAGGGCACTTCCACTCATGGGCGTATAAATTGGGAAAACTAAAAATCAGCAAGACTCAGGCACCCCAAAGTTTAGGGCTGCTCTGTTGACAAGAACCTCCACTTCACGAAACCTTAAATATCCCAGGAAGGAGAAAAATGGATAAAGAAGTCGTGGTCCTTATGTACAATGGAATATCACTCAGCCATGAAATCAATGTCATAAGGCTAGTAGCAGCATGATGAGTGGATTTAGGTACGACGACTCTAAGTGAAATAAGTCACACAGAAAAATACACTTATCAAAAGCTATCACTTATAAAGGGAATGTAAAAACCGCTACAATTGAACTGAATTACAAATCAAAACAGAGTCACACATTTAGAAAACACACTATGGCTGCTTAACGGGAAAGGTGACGTGGGGTGATGCATAAAACAAGGGTTTCAAATTCGCTCAGATACCGTTCCATACACCCAATATGTAATAGACAAGACCTACTCCTTGCTCAGTGAACTGGACTCAACACCCCCTATTCACCACACAAGAATATATCTGACTAGTGAGAATCGTAAAACTTATGTATTGATATCTCTCTGGAAGTGAGTCAAGTGGGTGTAAAGCCGCATAAACACAGCCGTGAAAAGCAGCTAAACCCCATTATAAAAATAAATTAGTTTAAAAAACCCATGAAACAAAGACAGTGAAAGAGAGAGAAATTCTTACAAAATTCATTCAGGGGCTGTGACGCAACCTGGATTGACCATATCTAGACCCACAGCTGGATGAGACATAAGGGTGGACACTCTTGGGGCTGAGAGGTTTGGTGTGGTTGGGTGAGCAAATGCAGACGCTTTAAAGTAATACTGCGTGGTACCCATCCCATGGGTCCCAAATCTCCAGGTTCAAAGGCATCTTCCTACATCGAAAACATGCATGAGAAACCCAGAAGATGGTACACCGTGAGATTGGGAAAGTTTCTAAAACGCACCTCATTTCTCAACTCCGTGTGCTCGGGTTCCCCATTCCAGCTACTTTACTAGCAATCTCCCTACTTGGAGAATCAGCACCTTTAACCTCCTGTTCCATACAGGTTGCAATTTGTCCTAAGGATGAATGGGAAGAGGGGCAACCAATGAGAGACTAGATCTAGGTGTTGGGACAGGCAGAGGTCACTCTATTTTCCCATCAGGAAGAAGAATTAACCACAGGCTCAGCCTGCCGCCCGGAACCAGAATAGGGCCTGAGGCAATCCCGCGCTTCTGCGGCCAGCTCCCAAAAAAGCCAGTTGATAAATGCAGCACATGGGCACTGCAATTCACAAACCTGCAGAGTTATAAATGATAACTCTCGTCCACAAATATATTGAGGGAAGGCAACGAAGAGGATTTGAAAGCAAGGCAGAGTTGCAGGAAACAGGTTTCAGGAGGTAGATTCGAATCGCCTTTAAAGCACATGAAAAGCGGCAAAACGTCGACAATGATGCCCTTGGCCAAAAAGGGCGTATGCGTTTTTTCCTGAATATATTCAGGAAAAAACGCATACGCCCTTTTTGGCCAACCAAGCAACCTGGAAAGGCAAATCAGCGCTACAAAGAAGTCTCGCTTCCCATCGGTCCAAAAGGCCATGCTGAAAAAAGTGTCAAAACCACAAATGCAGGACAGGCCATGGAGAAATAGGAGCCTTGCTACGCTGATGAGCGGGATGTAAATTGCCAACAGCCACTCTGGAGAAGTGTACGGTGTGTCCTGAAACATCGAAAAAACAAAGCTTAGGGAGCATAGGGCACTTCCACTCATGGGCGTATAAATTGGGAAAACTAAAATCAGCAAGACACAGGCACCCCAAAGTTTAGGGCTGCTCTGTTGACAAGAACCTCCACTTCATGACACCTTAAATATCCCAGGAAAGAGAAAAATGGATAAAGAAGTTGTGGTCCTTATGTACAATGGAATATCACTCAGCCATGAAATCAATATCATAAGGCTAGTAGCAGCATGATGATTGGTTTTAGGTACGACGACTCTAAGTGAAATAAGTCACACAGAAAAAGACACATATCAAAAGCTATCACTTATAGAGGGAATGTAAAAACCGCTACACTTGAACTGAATTACAAATCAGAACAGTGTCACCCATTTTGAAAACACACTATGGCTGCTTAACGGGAAAGGTGAGGTGGGGTGATGCATAAAACAAGGGTTTCAAATTCGCTCAGATACCGTTCCATACACCCAATATGTAATAGACAAGACCTACTCCTTGCTCAGTGAACTGGACTCAACAACCTCTATTCACCGCACAAGAATATATCTGACTAGTGAGAATCTTAAAACCTATGTATTGATATCTCTCTGGAAGTGAGTCAAGTGGGTGTAAATCCGCATAAACACAGCCGTGAAAAGCAGCTAAACCCCATTATAAAAATAAATTAGTTTTAAAAACGCATGAAACAAAGACAGTGAAAGAGAGAGAAATTCTTACAAAATTCATTCAGGGGCTGTGACGCAACCTGGATTGACCATATCTAGACCCACAGCTGGATGAGACATAATGGTGGACACTCTTGGGGCTGAGAGGTTTGGTGAGGTTGGGTGAGCCAACGCAGACCCTTTAAAGTAATAATGCATGGTACCCATCCCATGGGTCCCAAATCTCCAGGTTCAAGGGCATCTTCCTACATTGAAAACTTGCATGAGGAACCTAGAAGATGTTACAGCATGTGATTTTGAAAGGTTTCTAAAACGCACCTCATTTCTCATCTCCTTGTGCTCGGGTACGCCATTCTAGCTAATTTACTAGCAATCTCCCTACTTGGAGAATCAGCACCTTTAACCTCCAGTTCCGTATAGGTTGCAATTTGTCCTGAGGATGAACGGGAAGAGGGGCAACCAATGAGAGACTAGATCTAGGTGTTGGGACAGGCACAGGTCACTCTATTTTCCCATCAGGAAGAAGAAATAACCACAGGCTCAGCCTGCCACCCGGAACCAGAAAAGGGCCTGAGGCAATCCCGCGCTTTTGCGGCCAGATCCCAAAAAAGCGAGTTGAAAAATGGAGCTCAGTGGCACTGCAATTCACAAGCCTGCAGAGTTATAAATGATAACTCTCGTCCACAAATATATTGAGGGAAGGCAACGAAGAGGATTTGAAAGCAAGGCAGAACTGCAAAACACAGATTTCAGGAGGTAGATTCGAATCGCCTTTCAAGCACATGAAAAGCGGCAAAACGTGGAAAATGATGCCCTTGGAAAAAAAGGGCGTATGCCTTTTTTCCTGAATATATTCAGGAAAAAACGCATACGCCCTTTTTGGCCAACCAAGCAACCTGGAAAGGCAAATCAGCGCTACAAAGAAGTCTCGCTTCCCATCGGTCAAAAGGGTCATGCTGAAAAAAGTGTCAAAACCACAAATGCAGGACAGGCCATGGAGAAATGGGAGCCTTGCTACGCTGATGGGCGGAATGTAAATTGCCAACAGCCACTCTGGAGAAGTGTACGGTGTGGCCTGAAACATCGAAAAAACACAGTTTATGGAGCATAGGGCACTTCCACTCATGGGCGTATAAATTGGGAAAACTAAAAATCAGCAAGACTTAGGCAACGAAAGGTTAGGGCTGCTCTGTTGACAAGAACCTCCACTTCAGGAAACCTTAAATATCCCAGGAAAGAGAAAAATGGATAAAGAAATTGTGGTCCTTATGTACAATGGAATATCACTCAGCCATGAAATCAATGTCATAAGGCTAGTAGCAGCATGATGAGTGGATTTAGGTACGATGACTCTAAGTGAAATAAGTCACACAGAAAAAGACACTTATCAAAAGCTATCACTTATAAAGGGAATGTAAAAACCGCTACACTTGAATTGAATTACAAATCAGAACAGAGTCACACATTTAGAAAACACACTATGGCTGCTTAACGGGAAAGGTGATGTGCGATGATGCATAAAACAAGGGTTTCAAATTAGCTCAGATACCGTTCCATACACCCAATAAGTAATAGAAAAGACCTACTCCTTGCTCAGTGAACTGGACTCAACACCCCCTATTCACCGCACAAGAATATATCTGACTAGTGAGAATCTTAAAACCTATGTATTGATATCTCTCTGGAAGTGAGTCAAGTGTGTGTAAAGCCGCATAAACACAGCCGTGAAAAGCAGCTAAACTCCATTATAAAAATAAATTACTTCTAAAAACCCGTAAAACAAAGACAGTGAAAGAGAGAGAAATTCTTACAAAATTCCTTCAGGGGCTGTGACGCAACCTGGGTTGAACATATCTAGACCCACAGTTGGATGAGACCTAAGGGTGGACACTCTTGGGGCTGAGAGGTTTAGTGAGGTTGGGAGAGCAAACGTAGACCGTTTAAAGTAATACTGCGTGGTACCCATCCCATGGGTCCGAAATCTCCAGGTTCAAGGGCATCTTCCTACATCGAAAACACGCATGGGAAACCTAGAAGATGGTACACCGTCTGATCGGGAAAGGTTTCTGAAACGCACCTCATTTCTCATTTCCTTGTTCTCAGGTTCGCCATTCCAGCTACTTTACTAGCAATCTCCCTACTTGGAGAATCAGCACCTTTAAGCTCCTGTTCCGTACAGGTTGCAATTTGTCCTAAGGATGAATGGGAAGAGGGGCAACGAATGAGAGATTAGATCTAGGTGTTGGGACAGGCACAGGTCATTCTATTTTCCCATCAGAAAGAAGAATTAACCACAGGCTCAGCCTGCCGCCCGGAACCAGAATAGGGCCTGAGGCAATCCCGCGCTTCTGCGGCCAGCTCCCAAAAAAGCCAGTTGAAAAATGGAGCACATGGGCACTGCAATTCACAAACCTGCAGAGTTATAAATGATAACTCTCGTCCACAAATATATTGAGGGAAGGCAACGAAGAGGATTTGAAAGCAAGGCAGAGTTGCAGGAAACAGGTTTCAGGAGGTAGATTCGAATCGCCTTTAAAGCACATGAAAAGCGGCAAAACGTCGACAATGATGCCCTTGGCCAAAAAGGGCGTATGCGTTTTTTCCTGAATATATTCAGGAAAAAACGCATACGCCCTTTTTGGCCAACCAAGCAACCTGGAAAGGCAAATCAGCGCTACAAGAAGTCTCGCTTCCCATCGGTCCAAAGGGCCATGCTGAAAAAAGTGTCAAAACCACAAATGCAGGACAGGCCATGGAGAAATAGGAGCCTTGCTACGCTGATGAGCGGGATGTAAATTGCCAACAGCCACTCTGGAGAACTGTACGGTGTGGCCTGAAACATCGAAAAAACACAGTTTATGGAGCATAGGGCACTTCCACTCATGGGCGTATAAATTGGGAAAACTAAAAATCAGCAAGACTCAGGCAACCCAAAGTTTAGGGCTGCTCTGTTGACAAGAACCTCCACTTCAGGAAATCTTAAATATCCCAGGAAAGAGAAAAATGGATAAAGAAGTTGTGGTCCTTATGTACAATGGAATATCACTCAGCCATGAAATCAATGTCATAAGGCTAGTAGCAGCATGATGAGTGGATTTAGGTACGATGACTCTAAGTGAAATAAGTCACACAGAAAAAGACACTTATCAAAAGCTATCACTTATAAAGGGAATGTAAAAACCGCTACACTTGAATTGAATTACAAATCAGAACAGAGTCACACATTTAGAAAACACACTATGGCTGCTTAACGGGAAAGGTGATGTGCGGTGATGCATAAAACAAGGGTTTCAAATTAGCTCAGATACCGTTCCATACACCCAATAAGTAATAGAAAAGACCTACTCCTTGCTCAGTGAACTGGACTCAACACCCCCTATTCACCGCACAAGAATATATCTGACTAGTGAGAATCTTAAAACCTATGTATTGATATCAACCTGGAAGTGAGTCAAGTGGGTGTAAAGCCGCATAAACAGAGCCATGAAAAGCAGCTAAACCCCATTATAAAAATAAATTACTTTTAAAAACCCGTAAAACAAAGACAGTGAAAGAGAGAGACATTCTTACAAAATTCGTTCAGAGGCTGTGATGCAACCTGGATTGACCATATCTAGACCCACAGCTGGATGAGACATAAGGGTGGACACTCTTGGGGCTGAGAGGTTGGGTGAGGTTGCGTGAGCAAACACAGACCTTTAAAGTAATACTGCGTGGTACCCATCCCATGGGTCCCAAATCTCCAGGTTCAAGGGCATCTTCCTACATCGAAAACACGCATGGGAAAACTAGAAGATGGTACACCGTCTGATCGGGAAAGGTTTCTGAAACGCACCTCATTTCTCATTTCCTTGTTCTCGGGTTCGCCATTCCAGCTACTTTACTAGCAATCTCCCTACTTGGAGAATCAGCACCTTTAACCTCCTGTTCTGTACAGGTTGCAATTTGTCCTGAGGATGAACGGGAAGAGGGGCAACCAATGAGAGACTAGATCTAGGTGTTTGGACAGGCACAGGTCACTGTATTTTCCCATCAGGAAGAAGAATTAAGCACAGGCTAGGCCTGCCGCCAGGAACCAGAATATTGCCTGAGGCAAATCCGCGCTTCTGCGGCCAGCTCCCAAAAAAGGCAGTTGAAAAATGGAGCACATGGGCACTGCAATTCACAGACCTGCAGAGGTATAAATGATAACTCTCGTCCAGAAATATATTGAGGGAAGGCAACGAAGAGGATTTGAAAGCAAGCCAGAATTGCAGGAAACAGATTTCAGGAGGTAGATTCGAATCGCCTTTAAAGCACATGAAAAGCGGCAAAATGTGGACAATGATGCCCTTGGCCAAAAAGGGCGTATGCGTTTTTTCCTGAATATATTCAGGAAAAAACGCATACGCCCTTTTTGGCCAACCAAGCAACCTGGAAAGGCAAATCAGCGCTAAAAAGGAGTCTCACTTCGAATCGGTCAAAAGGGCCATGCTGAAAAAAGTGTCAAAACCACAAAAGCAGGAGAGGCCATGGAGAAATGGGAGCCTTGCTACACTGATGGGCGGGATGTAAATTGCCAGCAGCCACTCTCGAGAAGTGTACGGTGTTGCCTTAAACATCGAAAAAACACAGCTTAGGGAGCATAGAGCACGTCCACTCATGGGCGTATAAATTGGGAAAACTAAAAATCAGCAAGACACAGGCACCCCAAATTTTAGGGCTGCTCTGTTGACAAGAACCTCCTCTTCATGACACCTTAAATATCCCAGGAAAGAGAAAAATGGATAAAGAAGTTGTGGTCCTTATGTACAATGGAATATCACTCAGCCATGAAATCAATGTCATAAGGCTAGTAGCAGCATGATGAGTGGATTTAGGTACGACGACTCTAAGTGAAATAAGTCACACAGAAAAACACACTTATCATAAGCTATCACTTATAGAGGGAATGTAAAAACTGCTACACTTGAACTGAATTACAAAAGAGAACAGTGTCACACGTTTAGAAAACACACTATGGCTGTTTAACGGGAAAGGTGAGGTGGTGTGATGCATAAAACAAGGGTTTCACATTAGCTCAGATACCGTTCCATACACCCAATATGTAATAGACAAGACCTACTCCTTGCTCAGTGAACTGGACTCAACACCCCCTATTCACCGCACAAGTATATATCTGACTAGTAAGAATCTTAAAACCTATGTATTGATATCTCTTTGGAAGTGTGTCAAGTGGGTGTAAAGCCGCATAAACACATCCGTGAAAAGCAGCTAAACCCCATTATAAAAATAAATTACTTGTAAAAACCCGTAAAACAAAGACAGTGAAAGAGAGAGAAATTCTTACACAATTCTTTCAGGAGATGTGATGCAACCTGGATTGAACAAATCTAGACCCACAGTTGGATGAAACCTAAGGGTGGACACTCTTGGGGCTGACAGGTTTGGTGAGGTTGGGTGAGCAAACACAGACCGTTTAAGGTAATACTGCGTGGTACCCATCCCATGGGTCCCAAATCTCCAGTTTCAAGGGCATCTTCCTACATCGAAAACTTGCATGACGAACCCAGAAGACGGTACACCGTGTGATTTTGAAAGGTTTTTAAAAGGCACCTCATTTCTCATCTCCTTGTGCTCGGGTTCACCATTCCAGCTACTTTACTAGCAATCTCCCTACTTGGAGAATCAGCACCTTTAACCTCCTGTTCCGTACAGGTTGCAATTTGTCCTGAGGATTTACGGGAAGAGGGGCAACCAATGAGAGACTAGATCTAGGTGTTGGGACAGGCACAGGTCACTCTATTTTCCCATCAGGAAGAAGTATTAACTACAGGCTCAGCCTGCCGCCCGGAATCAGAATAGGGCCTGAGGCAATCCCGTGCTTTTGCGGCCAGCTCCCAAAAAAGACAGTTGAAAAATGGAGCTCAGGGGCACTGCAATTCACAAACATGCAGAGTTATAAATGATAACTCTCGTCCACAAATATATTGAGGGAAGGAAACGAAGAGGATTTGAAAGCAAGGCAGAATTGCAGAAAACAGGTTTCAGGAGGTAGATTAGAATCGCCTTTAAACCACATGAAAATCGGCAAAACGTGGACAATGAAGCCCTTGGCCAAAAAGGGCGTATGCGTTTTTTCCTGAATATATTCAGGAAAAAACGCATACGCCCTTTTTGGCCAACCAAGCAACCTGGAAAGACAAATCAGCGCTACAAAGAAGTCTCGCTTCCCATCGGTTAAAAGGGCCATGCTGAAAAAAGTGTCAAAACCACAAATGCAGGACAGGCCATGGAGAAATGGAAGCCTTGCTACGCTGATGGGCGGGATGTAAATTGCTAACAGCCACTCTGAAGAAGTGTACGGTGTGGCCTGAAATATCGAAAAAACACAGCTAAGGGAGCATAGGGCACTTCCACTCATGGGCGTATAAATTGGGAAAACTAAAAATCAGCAAGACTCAGGCACCCCAAAGTTTAGGGCTGCTCTGTTGAGAAGAACCTCCACTTCACGAAACCTTAAATATCCCAGGAAAGAGAAAAATGGATAAAGAAATCGTGGTCCTTATGTACAATGAAATATCACTCAGCCATGAAATCAATGTCATAAGGCCAGTAGAAGCAAGATGGGTGGAATTAGGTACGACGATTCTAAGGGAAATAAGACACACAGAAAAAGACACTTATCAAAAGCTATCACTTATACAGTGAATGTAAAAACCGCTACACTTGAATTGAATTACAAATCAGAACAGAGTCACACATTTAGAAAACACACTATGGCTGCTTAACGGGAAAGGTGACGTGGGGTGATGCATAAAACAAGGGTTTCAAATTAGCTCAGATACCGTTCCATACACCCAATATGTAATAGACAAGACCTACTCTTTGCTCAGTGAACTGGACTCAACACCCCCTATTCACCGCACAAGAATATAGGTGACTAGTAACAATCTTAAAACCTATGTATTGATATCTGTCTGGAAGTGAGTCAAGTGGGTGTAAAGCCGCATAAACACAGCCGTGAAAAGCAGCTAAACCCCATTATAAAAATAAATTACTTTTAAAAACCCGTAAAACAAAGACAGTGAAAGAGAGAGAAATTCTTACAAAATTCGTTCAGAGGCTGTGATGCAACCTGGATTGACCATATCTAGACCCACAGCTGGATGAGACATAAGGGTGGACACTCTTGGGGCTGAGAGGTTGGGTGAGGTTGGGTGAGAAAACGCAGACCCTTTAAAGTAATACTGCATGGTACCCATCCCATGGGTCCCAAATCTCCAGGTTCAAGGGCATCTTCCTACATCGAAATCTTGCATGAGGAACCCAGAAGAAGGTACACCGTGTGATTTTGAAAGGTTTCTAAAACGCACCTCATTTCTCATCTCCTTGTGCTCGGGTTCGCCATTCCAGCTACTTCACTAGCAATCTCCCTACTTGGAGAATCAGCACCTTTAACCTCCTGTTCTGTACAGGTTGCAATTTGTCCTGAGGATTTACGGGAAGAGGGGCAACCAATGAGAGACTAGATCTAGGTGTTGGGACAGGCACAGGTCACTCTATTTTCCCATCAGGAAGAAGTATTAACTACAGGCTCAGCCTGCCGCCCGGAATCAGAATAGGGCCTGAGGCAATCCCGTGCTTTTGCGGCCAGCTCCCAAAAAAGACAGTTGAAAAATGGAGCTCAGGGGCACTGCAATTCACAAACATGCAGAGTTATAAATGATAACTCTCGTCCACAAATATATTGAGGGAAGGAAACGAAGAGGATTTGAAAGCAAGGCAGAATTGCAGAAAACAGGTTTCAGGAGGTAGATTAGAATCGCCTTTAAACCACATGAAAATCGGCAAAACGTGGACAATGAAGCCCTTGGCCAAAAAGGGCGTATGCGTTTTTTCCTGAATATATTCAGGAAAAAACGCATACGCCCTTTTTGGCCAACCAAGCAACCTGGAAAGACAAATCAGCGCTACAAAGAAGTCTCGCTTCCCATCGGTTAAAAGGGCCATGCTGAAAAAAGTGTCAAAACCACAAATGCAGGACAGGCCATGGAGAAATGGAAGCCTTGCTACGCTGATGGGCGGGATGTAAATTGCTAACAGCCACTCTGAAGAAGTGTACGGTGTGGCCTGAAATATCGAAAAAACACAGCTAAGGGAGCATAGGGCACTTCCACTCATGGGCGTATAAATTGGGAAAACTAAAAATCAGCAAGACTCAGGCACCCCAAAGTTTAGGGCTGCTCTGTTGAGAAGAACCTCCACTTCACGAAACCTTAAATATCCCAGGAAAGAGAAAAATGGATAAAGAAATCGTGGTCCTTATGTACAATGAAATATCACTCAGCCATGAAATCAATGTCATAAGGCCAGTAGAAGCAAGATGGGTGGAATTAGGTACGACGATTCTAAGGGAAATAAGACACACAGAAAAAGACACTTATCAAAAGCTATCACTTATACAGTGAATGTAAAAACCGCTACACTTGAATTGAATTACAAATCAGAACAGAGTCACACATTTAGAAAACACACTATGGCTGCTTAACGGGAAAGGTGACGTGGGGTGATGCATAAAACAAGGGTTTCAAATTAGCTCAGATACCGTTCCATACACCCAATATGTAATAGACAAGACCTACTCTTTGCTCAGTGAACTGGACTCAACACCCCCTATTCACCGCACAAGAATATAGGTGACTAGTAACAATCTTAAAACCTATGTATTGATATCTGTCTGGAAGTGAGTCAAGTGGGTGTAAAGCCGCATAAACACAGCCGTGAAAAGCAGCTAAACCCCATTATAAAAATAAATTACTTTTAAAAACCCGTAAAACAAAGACAGTGAAAGAGAGAGAAATTCTTACAAAATTCGTTCAGAGGCTGTGATGCAACCTGGATTGACCATATCTAGACCCACAGCTGGATGAGACATAAGGGTGGACACTCTTGGGGCTGAGAGGTTGGGTGAGGTTGGGTGAGAAAACGCAGACCCTTTAAAGTAATACTGCATGGTACCCATCCCATGGGTCCCAAATCTCCAGGTTCAAGGGCATCTTCCTACATCGAAATCTTGCATGAGGAACCCAGAAGAAGGTACACCGTGTGATTTTGAAAGGTTTCTAAAACGCACCTCATTTCTCATCTCCTTGTGCTCGGGTTCGCCATTCCAGCTACTTCACTAGCAATCTCCCTACTTGGAGAATCAGCACCTTTAACCTCCTGTTCTGTACAGGTTGCAATTTGTCCTGAGGATGAACGGGAAGAGGGGCAACCAATGAGAGACTAGATCTAGGTGTTGGGACAGGCACAGGTCACTCTATTTTCCCATCAGGAAGAAGAATTAACCACAGGCTCAGCCTGCCGCCGGGAACCAGAATAGGGCCTGAGGCAATCCCGTGCTTTTGCGGCCAGCTCCCAAACAAGACAGTTGAAAAATGGAGCTCACGGGCACTGCCATTCACAAACCTGCTGAGTTATAAACGATAACTCTCGTCCACAAATATATTGAGGGAAGGCAACGAAGAGGATTTGAAAGCAAGGCAGAATTGCAGGAAACAGGTTTCAGGAGGTAGATTCGAATCGCCTTTAAAGCACATGAAAAGTGGCAAAACGTCGACAGTGATGCCCTTGGACAAAAAGGGCGTAAGCGTTTTTTCCTGAATATATTCAGGAAAAAACGCATACGCCCTTTTTGGCCAACCAAGCAACCTGGAAAGGCAAATCAGCGCTACAAAGAAGTCTCGCTTCCCATCGGTCAAAAGGGTCATGCTGCAAAAAGTGTCAAAACCAGAAATGCAGGACAGGCCATGGAGAAATTGCAGCCTTGCTACGCTGATGGGCGGGATGTTAATTGCCAGCAGCCACTCTGGAGAAGTGTATGGTGTGTCCTGAAACATCGAAAAAACACAGCTTAGGGAGCGTACGGCACGTCCACTCATGGGCGTATAAATTGGGAAAAAGAAAAATCAGCAAGACACAGGCACCCCAAAGTTTAGGGCTGCTCTGTTGACAAGAACCTCCACTTCATGACAACTTAAATATCCCAGGAAAGAGAAAAATGGATAAAGAAGTCGTGGTCCTTATGTACAATGGAATATCACTCAGACATGAAATCAATGTCATAAGGCTAGTAGAAGCAAGATGAGTGGAGTTAGGTACGACGATTCTAAGTGAAATAAGTCACACAGAAAAAGACACTTATCATAAGCTATCACTTATAGAGGGAATGTAAAAACCGCTACACTTGAACTGAATTACAAAACAGAACAGAGTCACACGTTTAGAAAACACACTATGGCTGCTTAACGGGAAAGGTGAGGTGGGGTGATGCATAAAACAAGGGGTTCAAATTCGCTCAGATACCGTTCCATACACCCAATATGTAATAGACAAGACCTACTCCTTGCTCAGTGAACAGGACTCAACACCCCCTATTCACCGCACAAGAATATAGGTGACTAGTAAGAATCTTAAAACCTATGTATTGATATATGTCTGGAAGTGAGTCAAGTGGGTGTAAAGCCGCATAAACACAGCCGTGAAAAGCAACTAAACCCCATTATAAAAATAAATTACTTTTAAAAACCCGTAAAACAAAGACAGTGAAAGAGAGAGAAATTCTTACAAAATTCGTTCAGAGGCTGTGATGCAACCTGGATTGACCATATCTACACGCACAGGTGGATGAGACATAAGGGTGGACACTCTTGGGGCTGAAAGGTTGGGTTAGGTTAGGTGAGCAATCGCAGACCCTTTAAAGTAATACTGCGTGGTACCCATCCCATGGTTCCCAAGTCTCCAGGTTCAAGGGCATCTTCCTACATCGAAAACATGCATGAGAGACTCAGAAGATGGTACACCGTGTGATTTTGAAAGGTTTCTAAAACGCACCTCATTTCTCATCTCCTTGTGCTCGGGTTTGCCATTCCAGCTACTTTACTAGCAATCTCCCTACTTGGAGAATCAGCACCTTTAACCTCCTGTTCTGTACAGGTTGCAATTTGTCCTGAGGATGAACGGGAAGGGGGGCAACCAATGAGAGACTAGATCTAGGTGTTGGGACAGGCACAGGTCACTCTAATTTCCCATCAGGAAGAAGAATTAATCACAGGCTCAGCCTGCCGCCCAGAAGCACAATAGGGCCTGAGGCAATCCGGCGCTTTTGCGGCCAGCTCCCAAAAAAGCGAGTTGAAAAATGGAGCTCAGGGACACTGCAATTCACAAACCCACAGAGTTATAAATGATAACTCTCATCTACAGATATATTGAGGGAAGGCAACGAAGAGGATTTGAAAGCAAGGCAGAATTGCAGAAAACAGATTTCAGGAGGTAGATTCGAATCGCCTTTAAAGCACATGAAAAGCGGCAAAAGGTCGACAATGATGCCCTTGGCCAAAAAGGGCGTATGCGTTTTTTCCTGAATATATTCAGGAAAAAACGCATACGCCCTTTTTGGCCAACCAAGCAACCTGGAAAGGCAAATCAGCGCTACAAAGAAGTCTCGCTTCCCATCGGTCAAAAGGGTCATGCTGCAAAATGTGTCAAAACCAGAAATGCAGGACAGGCCATGGAGAAATGGCAGCCTTGCTACGCTGATGGGCGGGATGTTAATTGCCAACAGCCACTCTGGAGTAGTGTACAGTGTGTCCTGAAACATCGAAAATACACAGCTTAGGGAGCATAGGGCACGTCCACTCATGGGCGTATAAATTGGGAAAACTAAAAATCAGCAAGACACAGGCACCCCAAAGTTTAGGGCTGCTCTGTTGACAAGAACCTCCACTTCATGACACCTTAAATATCCCAGGAAAGAGAAAAATGGATAAAGAAGTTGTGGTCCTTATGTACAATGCAATATCACTCAGACATGAAATCAATGTCATAAGGCTAGTAGAAGCAAGATGAGTGGACTTAGGTACGACGATTCTAAGTGAAATAAGTCACACAGAAAAAGACACTTATCATAAGCTATCACTTATAGAGGGAATGTAAAAACCGCTACACTTGAACTGAATTACAGAACAGAACAGAATCACACGTTTAGAAAACACACTATGGCGGCTTAACGGGAAAGGTGAGGTGGGGTGATGCATAAAACAAGGGGTTCAAATTCGCTCAGATACCGTTCCATACACCCAATATGTAATAGACAAGACCTACTCCTTGCTCAGTGAACTGGACTCAACACCCCCTATTCACCGCACAAGAATATATGTGACTAGTAACAATCTTAAAACCTATGTATTGATATCTGTCTGGAAGTGAGTCAAGTGGGTGTAAAGCCGCATAAACACAGCCGTGAAAAGCAGCTAAACCCCATTTTAAAAATAAATTACTTTTAAAAACCCGTAAAACAAAGACAGTGAAAGAGAGAGAAATTCTTACAAAATTCGTTCAGGGGCTGTGATGCAACCTGGATTGACCATATCTAGACCCACAGCTGGATGAGACATAAGGGTGGACACTCTTGGGGCTGAGAGGTTTGGTGAGGTTGGGTGAGAAAACGCAGACCCTTTAAAGTAATACTGCATGGTACCCATCCCATGGGTCCCAAATCTCCAGGTTCAAGGGCATCTTCCTACATCGAAATCTTGCATGAGGAACCCAGAAGAAGTACACCGTGTGATTTTGAAAGGTTTCTAAAACGCACCTCATTTCTCATCTCCTTGTGCTCGGGTTCGCCATTCCAGCTACTTCACTAGCAATCTCCCTACTTGGAGAATCAGCACCTTTAACCTCCTGTTCTGTACAGGTTGCAATTTGTCCTGAGGATGAACGGGAAGATGGGCAACCAATGAGAGACTAGATCTAGGTGTTGGGACAGGCACAGGTCACTCTAATTTCCCATCAGGAAGAAGAATTAATCACAGGCTCAGCCTGCCGCCCAGAAGCACAATAGGGCCTGAGGCAATCCCGTGCTTTTGCGGCCAGCTCCCAAAAAAGCGAGTTGAAAAATGGAGCTCAGGGACACTGCAATTCACAAACCCGCAGAGTTATAAATGATAACTCTCATCCACAGATATATTGAGGGAAGGCAACGAAGAGGATTTGAAAGCAAGGCAGAATTGCAGAAAACAGATTTCAGGAGGTAGATTCGAATCGCCTTTAAAGCACATGAAAAGCGGCAAAAGGTCGACAATGATGCCCTTGGCCAAAAAGGGCGTATGCGTTTTTTCCTGAATATATTCAGGAAAAAACGCATACGCCCTTTTTGGCCAACCAAGCAACCTGGAAAGGCAAATCAGCGCTACAAAGAAGTCTCGCTTCCCATCGGTCAAAAGGGTCATGCTGCAAAAAGTGTCAAAACCAGAAATGCAGGACAGGCCATGGAGAAATGGCAGCCTTGCTACGCTGATGGGCAGGATGTTAATTGCCAGCAGCCACTCTGGAGAAGTGTATGGTGTGTCCTGAAACATCGAAAAAACACAGCTTAGGGAGCGTACGGCACGTCCACTCATGGGCGTATAAATTGGGAAAAAGAAAAATCAGCAAGACACAGGCACCCCAAAGTTTAGGGCTGCTCTGTTGACAAGAACCTCCACTTCATGACAACTTAAATATCCCAGGAAAGAGAAAAATGGATAAAGAAGTCGTGGTCCTTATGTACAATGGAATATCACTCAGACATGAAATCAATGTCATAAGGCTAGTAGAAGCAAGATGAGTGGAGTTAGGTACGACGATTCTAAGTGAAATAAGTCACACAGAAAAAGACACTTATCATAAGCTATCACTTATAGAGGGAATGTAAAAACCGCTACACTTGAACTAAATTACAAAACAGAACAGAGTCACACGTTTAGAAAACACACTATGGCTGCTTAACGGGAAAGGTGAGGTGGGGTGATGCATAAAACAAGGGGTTCAAATTCGCTCAGATACCGTTCCATACACCCAATATGTAATAGACAAGACCTACTCCTTGCTCAGTGAACTGGACTCAACACCCCCTATTCACCGCACAAGAATATAGGTGACTAGTAAGAATCTTAAAACCTATGTATTGATATATGTCTGGAAGTGAGTCAAGTGGGTGTAAAGCCGCATAAACACAGCCGTGAAAAGCAACTAAACCCCATTATAAAAATAAATTACTTTTAAAAACCCGTAAAACAAAGACAGTGAAAGAGAGAGAAATTCTTACAAAATTCGTTCAGGGGCTGTGATGCAACCTGGATTGACCATATCTACACGCACAGGTGGATGAGACATAAGGGTGGACACTCTTGGGGCTGAAAGTTTGGGTTAGGTTGGGTGAGCAAACACAGACCCTTTAAAGTAATACTGCGTGGTACCCATCCCATGGGTCCCAAGTCTCCAGGTTCAAGGGCATTTTCCTACATCGAAAACATGCATGAGAAACTCAGAAGATGGTACACCGTGTGATTTTGAAAGGTTTCTAAAACGCATCTCATTTCTCATCTCCTTGTGCTCGGGTTCGCCATTCCAGCTACTTTACTAGCAATCTCCCTACTTGGAGAATCAGCACCTTTAACCTCCTGTTCTGTACAGGTTGCAATTTGTCCTGAGGATGAACGGGAAGAGGGGCAACCAATGAGAGACTAGATCTAGGTGTTGGGACAGGCACAGGTCACTCTAATTTCCCATCAGGAAGAAGAATTAATCACAGGCTCAGCCTGCCGCCCAGAAGCACAATAGGGCCTGAGGCAATCCCGCGCTTTTGCGGCCAGCTCCCAAAAAAGCGAGTTGAAAAATGGAGCTCAGGGACACTGCAATTCACAAACCCGCAGAGTTATAAATGATAACTCTCATCCACAGATATATTGAGGGAAGGCAACGAAGAGGATTTGAAAGCAAGGCAGAATTGCAGAAAACAGATTTCAGGAGGTAGATTCGAATCGCCTTTAAAGCACATGAAAAGCGGCAAAAGGTCGACAATGATGCCCTTGTCCAAAAAGGGCGTATGCGTTTTTTCCTGAATATATTCAGGAAAAAACGCATACGCCCTTTTTGGCCAACCAAGCAACCTGGAAAGGCAAATCAGCGCTACAAAGAAGTCTCGCTTCCCATCGGTCAAAAGGGCCATGCTGCAAAAAGTGTCAAAACCAGAAATGCAGGACAGGCCATGGAGAAATGGCAGCCTTGCTACGCTGATGAGCGGGATGTAAATTGCCAACAGCCACTCTGGAGAAGTGTACAGTGTGTACTGAAACATCGAAAAAAAACAGCTTATGGAGCATAGGGCACGTCCACTCATGGGAGTATAAATTGGGAAAACTAAAAATCAGCAAGACACAGGCACCCCAAAGTTTAGGGCTGCTCTGTTGACAAGAACCTCCACTTCATGACAACTTAAATATCCCAGGAAAGAGAAAAATGGATAAAGAAGTCGTGGTCCTTATGTACAATGGAATATCACTCAGACATGAAATCAATGTCATAAGGCTAGTAGAAGCAAGATGAGTGGAGTTAGGTACGACGATTCTAAGTGAAATAAGTCACACAGAAAAAGACACTTATCATAAGCTATCACTTATAGAGGGAATGTAAAAACCGCTACACTTGAACTGAATTACAAAACAGAACAGAGTCACACGTTTAGAAAACACACTATGGCTGCTTAACGGGAAAGGTGAGGTGGGGTGATGCATAAAACAAGGGTTTCAAATTCGCTCAGATACCGTTCCATACACCCAATATGTAATAGACAAGACCTACTCTTTGCTCAGTGAACTGGATTCAACACCCCCTATTCACCGAACAAGAATATATGTGACTAGTAACAATCTTAAAACCTATGTATTGATATCTGTCTGAAAGTGAGTCAAGTGGGTGTAAATCCGCATAAACACAGCCGTGAAAAGCAGCTAAACCCCATTATAAAAATAAATTACTTTTAAAAACCCGTAAAACAAAGACAGTGAAAGAGAGAGAAATTCTTACAAAATTCGTTCAGGGGCTGTGATGCAACCTGGATTGACCATATCTAGACCCACAGCTGGATGAGACATAAGGGTGGACACTCTTGGGGCTGAGAGGTTGGGTGAGGTTGGGTGAGAAAACGCAGACCCTTTAAAGTAATACTGCATGGTACCCATCCCATGGGTCCCCAATCTCCAGGTTCAAGGGCATCTTCCTACATCGAAATCTTGCATGAGGAACCCAGAAGAAGGTACACCGTGTGATTTTGAAAGGTTTCTAAAACGCACCTCATTTCTCATTTCCTTGTGCTCGGGTTCGCCATTCCAGCTACTTCACTAGCAATCTCCCTACTTGGAGAATCAGCACCTTTAACCTCCTGTTCAGTACAGGTTGCAATTTGTCCTGAGGATGAACGGGAAGAGGGGCAACCAATGAGAGACTAGATCTAGGTGTTGGGACAGGCACAGGGCACTCTATTTTCCCATCAGGAAGAAGAATTAACCACAGGCTCAGCCTGCCGCCGGGAACCAGAATAGGGCCTGAGGCAATCCCGTGCTTTTGCGGCCAGCTCCCAAACAAGACAGTTGAAAAATGGAGCTCAGGGGCACTGCCATTCACAAACCTGCTGAGATATAAATGATAACTGTCGTCCACAAATATATTGAGGGAAGGCAACGAAGAGGATTTGAAAGCAAGGCAGAATTGCAGGAAACAGGTTTCAGGAGGTAGATTCGAATCGCCTTTAAAGCACATGAAAAGCGGCAAAACGTGGACAATGATGCCCTTGGCCAAAAAGGGCGTAGGCGTTTTTTCCTGAATATATTCAGGAAAAAACGCATACGCCCTTTTTGGCCAACCAAGCAACCTGGAAATGCAAATCAGCGCTACAAAGAAGTCTCGCTTCCCATCGGTCAAAAGGGTCATGCTGCAAAATGTGTCAAAACCAGAAATGCAGGACAGGCCATGGAGAAATGGAAGCCTTGCTACGCTGATGGGCGGGATGTAAATTGCTAACAGCCACTCTGAAGAAGTGTACGGTGTGGCCTGAAATATCGAAAAAACACAGCTAAGGGAGCATAGGGCACTTCCACTCATGGGCGTATAAATTGGGAAAACTAAAAATCAGCAAGACACAGGCACCCCAATGTTTAGGGCTGCTATGTTGACAAGAACCTCCACTTCATGACACCTTAAATATCCCAGGAAAGAGAAAAATGGATAAAGAAGTTGTGGTCCTTATGTACAATGGAATATCACTCAGACATGAAATCAATGTCATAAGGCTAGTAGAAGCAAGATGAGTGGAGTTAGGTACGACGATTCTAAGTGAAATAAGTCACACAGAAAAAGACACTTATCATAAGCTATCACTTATAGAGGGAATGTAAAAACCGCTACACTTCAACTGAATTACAAAACAGAACAGAGTCACACGTTTAGAAAACACACTATGGCTGCTTAACGGGAAAGGTGAGGTGGGGTGATGCATAAAACAAGGGGTTCAAATTCGCTCAGATACCGTTCCATACACCCAATATGTAATAGACAAGACCTACTCCTTGCTCAGTGAACTGGACTCAACACCCCCTATTCACCGCACAAGAATATATGTGACTAGTAACAATCTTTAAACCTATGTATTGATATCTGTCTGTAAGTGAGTCAAGTGGGTGTAAAGCCGCATAAACACAGCCGTGAAAAGCAGCTAAACCCCATTATAAAAATAAACTACTTTTAAAAACCCGTAAAACAAAGACAGTGAAAGAGAGAGAAATTCTTACAAAATTCGTTCAGAGGCTGTGATGCAACCTGGATTGACCATATCTACACGCTCAGGTGGATGAGACATAAGGGTGGACACTCTTGGGGCTGAAAGGTTGGGTTAGGTTGGGTGAGCAAACGCAGACCCTTTAAAGTAATACTGCGTGGTACCCATCCCATGGGTCCCAAGTCTCCAGGTTCAAGGGCATCTTCCTACATCGAAAACATGCATGAGAAACTCAGAAGATGGTACACCGTGTGATTTTGAAAGGTTTCTAAAACGCACCCCATTTCTCATCTCCTTGTGCTAGGGTTCGCCTTTCCAGCTACTTTACTAGCAATCTCCCTACTTGGAGAATCAGCACCTTTAAGCTTCTGTTCCCTACAGGTTGCAATTTGTCCTGAGGATGAACGGGAAGAGGGGCAACCAATGAGAGACTAGATCTAGGTGTTGGTAGAGGCACAGGTCACTCTATTTTCCCATCAGGAAGAAGAATTAACCACAGGCTCAGCCTGCCGCCAGGAACCAGAATAAGGCCTGAGGCAATCTCGCGCTTTTGTGGCCAGCTCCGAAAAAAGCCAGTTGAAAAATGGAGCACATGGGCACTGCAATTCACAAACCTGCAGAGTTATAAATGATAACTCTCGTCCACAAATATATTGAGGGAAGGCAACGAAGAGGATTTGAAAGCAAGGCAGAGTTGCATGAAACAGGTTTCAGGAGGTAGATTCGAATCGCCTTTCAAGCACATGAAAAGCGGCAAAACGTGGAAAATGATGCCCTTGGCCAAAAAGGGCGTATGCGTTTTTTCCTGAATATATTCAGGAAAAAACGCATACGCCCTTTTTGGCCAACCAAGCAACCTGGAAAGGCAAATCAGCGCTACAAAGAAGTCTCGCTTCCCATGGGTCAAAAGGGCCATGCTGAAAAAAGTGTCAAAACCACAAATGCAGGACAGGCCATGGAGAAATGGGAGCCTTGCCACGCTGATGGGCGGGATGTAAATTGCCAACAGCCACTCTGGAGAAGTGTACGGTGTGGCCTGAAACATCGAAAAAACAAAGTTTATGGAGCATAGGGCACTTCCACTCATGGGCGTATAAATTGGGAAAACTAAAAATCAGCAAGACTCAGGCACCCCAAAGTTTAGGGCTGCTCTGTTGACAAGAACCTCCACTTCACGAAACCTTAAATATCCCAGGAAGGAGAAAAATGGATAAAGAAGTCGTGGTCCTTATGTACAATGGAATATCACTCAGCCATGAAATCAATGTCATAAGGCTAGTAGCAGCATGATGAGTGGATTTAGGTACGACGACTCTAAGTGAAATAAGTCACACAGAAAAATACACTTATCAAAAGCTATCACTTATAAAGGGAATGTAAAAACCGCTACAATTGAACTGAATTACAAATCAAAACAGAGTCACACATTTAGAAAACACACTATGGCTGCTTAACGGGAAAGGTGACGTGGGGTGATGCGTAAAACAAGGGTTTCAAATTAGCTCAGATACCGTTCCATACACCCAATATGTAATAGACAAGACCTACTCCTTGCTCAGTGAACTGGACTCAACACCCCCTATTCACCACACAAGAATATATCTGACTAGTGAGAATCGTAAAACTTATGTATTGATATCTCTCTGGAAGTGAGTCAAGTGGGTGTAAAGCCGCATAAACACAGCCGTGAAAAGCAGCTAAACCCCATTATAAAAATAAATTAGTTTTAAAAACCCATGAAACAAAGACAGTGAAAGAGAGAGAAATTCTTACAAAATTCATTCAGGGGCTGTGACGCAACCTGGATTGACCATATCTAGACCCACAGCTGGATGAGACATAAGGGTGGACACTCTTGGGGCTGAGAGGTTTGGTGTGGTTGGGTGAGCAAATGCAGACGCTTTAAAGTAATACTGCGTGGTACCCATCCCATGGGTCCCAAATCTCCAGGTTCAAAGGCATCTTCCTACATCGAAAACATGCATGAGAAACCCAGAAGATGGTACACCGTGAGATTGGGAAAGTTTCTAAAACGCACCTCATTTCTCAACTCCGTGTGCTCGGGTTCCCCATTCCAGCTACTTTACTAGCAATCTCCCTACTTGGAGAATCAGCACCTTTAACCTCCTGTTCCATACAGGTTGCAATTTGTCCTAAGGATGAATGGGAAGAGGGGCAACCAATGAGAGACTAGATCTAGGTGTTGGGACAGGCAGAGGTCACTCTATTTTCCCATCAGGAAGAAGAATTAACCACAGGCTCAGCCTGCCGCCCGGAACCAGAATAGGGCCTGAGGCAATCCCGCGCTTCTGCGGCCAGCTCCCAAAAAAGCCAGTTGATAAATGCAGCACATGGGCACTGCAATTCACAAACCTGCAGAGTTATAAATGATAACTCTCGTCCACAAATATATTGAGGGAAGGCAACGAAGAGGATTTGAAAGCAAGGCAGAGTTGCAGGAAACAGGTTTCAGGAGGTAGATTCGAATCGCCTTTAAAGCACATGAAAAGCGGCAAAACGTCGACAATGATGCCCTTGGCCAAAAAGGGCGTATGCGTTTTTTCCTGAATATATTCAGGAAAAAACGCATACGCCCTTTTTGGCCAACCAAGCAACCTGGAAAGGCAAATCAGCGCTACAAAGAAGTCTCGCTTCCCATCGGTCTAAAGGGTCATGCTGCAAAAAGTGTCAAAACCAGAAATGCAGGACAGGCCATGGAGAAATGGCAGCCTTGCTACGCTGATGGGCGGGATGTTAATTGCCAGCAGCCACTCTGGAGAAGTGTATGGTGTGTCCTGAAACATCGAAAAAACACAGCTTAGGGAGCGTACGGCACGTCCACTCATGGGCGTATAAATTGGGAAAAAGAAAAATCAGCAAGACACAGGCACCCCAAAGTTTAGGGCTGCTCTGTTGACAAGAACCTCCACTTCATGACAACTTAAATATCCCAGGAAAGAGAAAAATGGATAAAGAAGTCGTGGTCCTTATGTACAATGGAATATCACTCAGACATGAAATCAATGTCATAAGGCTAGTAGAAGCAAGATGAGTGGAGTTAGGTACGACGATTCTAAGTGAAATAAGTCACACAGAAAAAGACACTTATCATAAGCTATCACTTATAGAGGGAATGTAAAAACCGCTACACTTGAACTAAATTACAAAACAGAACAGAGTCACACGTTTAGAAAACACACTATGGCTGCTTAACGGGAAAGGTGAGGTGGGGTGATGCATAAAACAAGGGGTTCAAATTCGCTCAGATACCGTTCCATACACCCAATATGTAATAGACAAGACCTACTCCTTGCTCAGTGAACTGGACTCAACACCCCCTATTCACCGCACAAGAATATAGGTGACTAGTAAGAATCTTAAAACCTATGTATTGATATATGTCTGGAAGTGAGTCAAGTGGGTGTAAAGCCGCATAAACACAGCCGTGAAAAGCAACTAAACCCCATTATAAAAATAAATTACTTTTAAAAACCCGTAAAACAAAGACAGTGAAAGAGAGAGAAATTCTTACAAAATTCGTTCAGGGGCTGTGATGCAACCTGGATTGACCATATCTACACGCACAGGTGGATGAGACATAAGGGTGGACACTCTTGGGGCTGAAAGTTTGGGTTAGGTTGGGTGAGCAAACACAGACCCTTTAAAGTAATACTGCGTGGTACCCATCCCATGGGTCCCAAGTCTCCAGGTTCAAGGGCATTTTCCTACATCGAAAACATGCATGAGAAACTCAGAAGATGGTACACCGTGTGATTTTGAAAGGTTTCTAAAACGCATCTCATTTCTCATCTCCTTGTGCTCGGGTTCGCCATTCCAGCTACTTTACTAGCAATCTCCCTACTTGGAGAATCAGCACCTTTAACCTCCTGTTCTGTACAGGTTGCAATTTGTCCTGAGGATGAACGGGAAGAGGGGCAACCAATGAGAGACTAGATCTAGGTGTTGGGACAGGCACAGGTCACTCTAATTTCCCATCAGGAAGAAGAATTAATCACAGGCTCAGCCTGCCGCCCAGAAGCACAATAGGGCCTGAGGCAATCCCGCGCTTTTGCGGCCAGCTCCCAAAAAAGCGAGTTGAAAAATGGAGCTCAGGGACACTGCAATTCACAAACCCGCAGAGTTATAAATGATAACTCTCATCCACAGATATATTGAGGGAAGGCAACGAAGAGGATTTGAAAGCAAGGCAGAATTGCAGAAAACAGATTTCAGGAGGTAGATTCGAATCGCCTTTAAAGCACATGAAAAGCGGCAAAAGGTCGACAATGATGCCCTTGTCCAAAAAGGGCGTATGCGTTTTTTCCTGAATATATTCAGGAAAAAACGCATACGCCCTTTTTGGCCAACCAAGCAACCTGGAAAGGCAAATCAGCGCTACAAAGAAGTCTCGCTTCCCATCGGTCAAAAGGGCCATGCTGCAAAAAGTGTCAAAACCAGAAATGCAGGACAGGCCATGGAGAAATGGCAGCCTTGCTACGCTGATGAGCGGGATGTAAATTGCCAACAGCCACTCTGGAGAAGTGTACAGTGTGTACTGAAACATCGAAAAAAAACAGCTTATGGAGCATAGGGCACGTCCACTCATGGGAGTATAAATTGGGAAAACTAAAAATCAGCAAGACACAGGCACCCCAAAGTTTAGGGCTGCTCTGTTGACAAGAACCTCCACTTCATGACAACTTAAATATCCCAGGAAAGAGAAAAATGGATAAAGAAGTCGTGGTCCTTATGTACAATGGAATATCACTCAGACATGAAATCAATGTCATAAGGCTAGTAGAAGCAAGATGAGTGGAGTTAGGTACGACGATTCTAAGTGAAATAAGTCACACAGAAAAAGACACTTATCATAAGCTATCACTTATAGAGGGAATGTAAAAACCGCTACACTTGAACTGAATTACAAAACAGAACAGAGTCACACGTTTAGAAAACACACTATGGCTGCTTAACGGGAAAGGTGAGGTGGGGTGATGCATAAAACAAGGGTTTCAAATTCGCTCAGATACCGTTCCATACACCCAATATGTAATAGACAAGACCTACTCTTTGCTCAGTGAACTGGATTCAACACCCCCTATTCACCGAACAAGAATATATGTGACTAGTAACAATCTTAAAACCTATGTATTGATATCTGTCTGAAAGTGAGTCAAGTGGGTGTAAATCCGCATAAACACAGCCGTGAAAAGCAGCTAAACCCCATTATAAAAATAAATTACTTTTAAAAACCCGTAAAACAAAGACAGTGAAAGAGAGAGAAATTCTTACAAAATTCGTTCAGGGGCTGTGATGCAACCTGGATTGACCATATCTAGACCCACAGCTGGATGAGACATAAGGGTGGACACTCTTGGGGCTGAGAGGTTGGGTGAGGTTGGGTGAGAAAACGCAGACCCTTTAAAGTAATACTGCATGGTACCCATCCCATGGGTCCCCAATCTCCAGGTTCAAGGGCATCTTCCTACATCGAAATCTTGCATGAGGAACCCAGAAGAAGGTACACCGTGTGATTTTGAAAGGTTTCTAAAACGCACCTCATTTCTCATTTCCTTGTGCTCGGGTTCGCCATTCCAGCTACTTCACTAGCAATCTCCCTACTTGGAGAATCAGCACCTTTAACCTCCTGTTCTGTACAGGTTGCAATTTGTCCTGAGGATGAACGGGAAGAGGGGCAACCAATGAGAGACTAGATCTAGGTGTTGGGACAGGCACAGGGCACTCTATTTTCCCATCAGGAAGAAGAATTAACCACAGGCTCAGCCTGCCGCCGGGAACCAGAATAGGGCCTGAGGCAATCCCGTGCTTTTGCGGCCAGCTCCCAAACAAGACAGTTGAAAAATGGAGCTCAGGGGCACTGCCATTCACAAACCTGCTGAGATATAAATGATAACTGTCGTCCACAAATATATTGAGGGAAGGCAACGAAGAGGATTTGAAAGCAAGGCAGAATTGCAGGAAACAGGTTTCAGGAGGTAGATTCGAATCGCCTTTAAAGCACATGAAAAGCGGCAAAACGTGGACAATGATGCCCTTGGCCAAAAAGGGCGTAGGCGTTTTTTCCTGAATATATTCAGGAAAAAACGCATACGCCCTTTTTGGCCAACCAAGCAACCTGGAAATGCAAATCAGCGCTACAAAGAAGTCTCGCTTCCCATCGGTCAAAAGGGTCATGCTGCAAAATGTGTCAAAACCAGAAATGCAGGACAGGCCATGGAGAAATGGAAGCCTTGCTACGCTGATGGGCGGGATGTAAATTGCTAACAGCCACTCTGATGAAGTGTACGGTGTGGCCTGAAATATCGAAAAAACACAGCTAAGGGAGCATAGGGCACTTCCACTCATGGGCGTATAAATTGGGAAAACTAAAAATCAGCAAGACACAGGCACCCCAATGTTTAGGGCTGCTATGTTGACAAGAACCTCCACTTCATGACACCTTAAATATCCCAGGAAAGAGAAAAATGGATAAAGAAGTTGTGGTCCTTATGTACAATGGAATATCACTCAGACATGAAATCAATGTCATAAGGCTAGTAGAAGCAAGATGAGTGGAGTTAGGTACGACGATTCTAAGTGAAATAAGTCACACAGAAAAAGACACTTATCATAAGCTATCACTTATAGAGGGAATGTAAAAACCGCTACACTTCAACTGAATTACAAAACAGAACAGAGTCACACGTTTAGAAAACACACTATGGCTGCTTAACGGGAAAGGTGAGGTGGGGTGATGCATAAAACAAGGGGTTCAAATTCGCTCAGATACCGTTCCATACACCCAATATGTAATAGACAAGACCTACTCCTTGCTCAGTGAACTGGACTCAACACCCCCTATTCACCGCACAAGAATATATGTGACTAGTAACAATCTTTAAACCTATGTATTGATATCTGTCTGTAAGTGAGTCAAGTGGGTGTAAAGCCGCATAAACACAGCCGTGAAAAGCAGCTAAACCCCATTATAAAAATAAACTACTTTTAAAAACCCGTAAAACAAAGACAGTGAAAGAGAGAGAAATTCTTACAAAATTCGTTCAGAGGCTGTGATGCAACCTGGATTGACCATATCTACACGCTCAGGTGGATGAGACATAAGGGTGGACACTCTTGGGGCTGAAAGGTTGGGTTAGGTTGGGTGAGCAAACGCAGACCCTTTAAAGTAATACTGCGTGGTACCCATCCCATGGGTCCCAAGTCTCCAGGTTCAAGGGCATCTTCCTACATCGAAAACATGCATGAGAAACTCAGAAGATGGTACACCGTGTGATTTTGAAAGGTTTCTAAAACGCACCCCATTTCTCATCTCCTTGTGCTAGGGTTCGCCTTTCCAGCTACTTTACTAGCAATCTCCCTACTTGGAGAATCAGCACCTTTAAGCTTCTGTTCCCTACAGGTTGCAATTTGTCCTGAGGATGAACGGGAAGAGGGGCAACCAATGAGAGACTAGATCTAGGTGTTGGTAGAGGCACAGGTCACTCTATTTTCCCATCAGGAAGAAGAATTAACCACAGGCTCAGCCTGCCGCCAGGAACCAGAATAAGGCCTGAGGCAATCTCGCGCTTTTGTGGCCAGCTCCGAAAAAAGCCAGTTGAAAAATGGAGCACATGGGCACTGCAATTCACAAACCTGCAGAGTTATAAATGATAACTCTCGTCCACAAATATATTGAGGGAAGGCAACGAAGAGGATTTGAAAGCAAGGCAGAGTTGCATGAAACAGGTTTCAGGAGGTAGATTCGAATCGCCTTTCAAGCACATGAAAAGCGGCAAAACGTGGAAAATGATGCCCTTGGCCAAAAAGGGCGTATGCGTTTTTTCCTGAATATATTCAGGAAAAAACGCATACGCCCTTTTTGGCCAACCAAGCAACCTGGAAAGGCAAATCAGCGCTACAAAGAAGTCTCGCTTCCCATGGGTCAAAAGGGCCATGCTGAAAAAAGTGTCAAAACCACAAATGCAGGACAGGCCATGGAGAAATGGGAGCCTTGCCACGCTGATGGGCGGGATGTAAATTGCCAACAGCCACTCTGGAGAAGTGTACGGTGTGGCCTGAAACATCGAAAAAACAAAGTTTATGGAGCATAGGGCACTTCCACTCATGGGCGTATAAATTGGGAAAACTAAAAATCAGCAAGACTCAGGCACCCCAAAGTTTAGGGCTGCTCTGTTGACAAGAACCTCCACTTCACGAAACCTTAAATATCCCAGGAAGGAGAAAAATGGATAAAGAAGTTGTGGTCCTTATGTACAATGGAATATCACTCAGCCATGAAATCAATGTCATAAGGCTAGTAGCAGCATGATGAGTGGATTTAGGTACGACGACTCTAAGTGAAATAAGTCACACAGAAAAATACACTTATCAAAAGCTATCACTTATAAAGGGAATGTAAAAACCGCTACAATTGAACTGAATTACAAATCAAAACAGAGTCACACATTTAGAAAACACACTATGGCTGCTTAACGGGAAAGGTGACGTGGGGTGATGCATAAAACAAGGGTTTCAAATTAGCTCAGATACCGTTCCATACACCCAATATGTAATAGACAAGACCTACTCCTTGCTCAGTGAACTGGACTCAACACCCCCTATTCACCACACAAGAATATATCTGACTAGTGAGAATCGTAAAACTTATGTATTGATATCTCTCTGGAAGTGAGTCAAGTGGGTGTAAAGCCGCATAAACACAGCCGTGAAAAGCAGCTAAACCCCATTATAAAAATAAATTAGTTTTAAAAACCCATGAAACAAAGACAGTGAAAGAGAGAGAAATTCTTACAAAATTCATTCAGGGGCTGTGACGCAACCTGGATTGACCATATCTAGACCCACAGCTGGATGAGACATAAGGGTGGACACTCTTGGGGCTGAGAGGTTTGGTGTGGTTGGGTGAGCAAATGCAGACGCTTTAAAGTAATACTGCGTGGTACCCATCCCATGGGTCCCAAATCTCCAGGTTCAAAGGCATCTTCCTACATCGAAAACATGCATGAGAAACCCAGAAGATGGTACACCGTGAGATTGGGAAAGTTTCTAAAACGCACCTCATTTCTCAACTCCGTGTGCTCGGGTTCCCCATTCCAGCTACTTTACTAGCAATCTCCCTACTTGGAGAATCAGCACCTTTAACCTCCTGTTCCATACAGGTTGCAATTTGTCCTAAGGATGAATGGGAAGAGGGGCAACCAATGAGAGACTAGATCTAGGTGTTGGGACAGGCAGAGGTCACTCTATTTTCCCATCAGGAAGAAGAATTAACCACAGGCTCAGCCTGCCGCCCGGAACCAGAATAGGGCCTGAGGCAATCCCGCGCTTCTGCGGCCAGCTCCCAAAAAAGCCAGTTGATAAATGCAGCACATGGGCACTGCAATTCACAAACCTGCAGAGTTATAAATGATAACTCTCGTCCACAAATATATTGAGGGAAGGCAACGAAGAGGATTTGAAAGCAAGGCAGAGTTGCAGGAAACAGGTTTCAGGAGGTAGATTCGAATCGCCTTTAAAGCACATGAAAAGCGGCAAAACGTCGACAATGATGCCCTTGGCCAAAAAGGGCGTATGCGTTTTTTCCTGAATATATTCAGGAAAAAACGCATACGCCCTTTTTGGCCAACCAAGCAACCTGGAAAGGCAAATCAGCGCTACAAAGAAGTCTCGCTTCCCATCGGTCCAAAAGGCCATGCTGAAAAAAGTGTCAAAACCACAAATGCAGGACAGGCCATGGAGAAATAGGAGCCTTGCTACGCTGATGAGCGGGATGTAAATTGCCAACAGCCACTCTGGAGAAGTGTACGGTGTGTCCTGAAACATCGAAAAAACAAAGCTTAGGGAGCATAGGGCACTTCCACTCATGGGCGTATAAATTGGGAAAACTAAAATCAGCAAGACACAGGCACCCCAAAGTTTAGGGCTGCTCTGTTGACAAGAACCTCCACTTCATGACACCTTAAATATCCCAGGAAAGAGAAAAATGGATAAAGAAGTTGTGGTCCTTATGTACAATGGAATATCACTCAGCCATGAAATCAATATCATAAGGCTAGTAGCAGCATGATGATTGGTTTTAGGTACGACGACTCTAAGTGAAATAAGTCACACAGAAAAAGACACATATCAAAAGCTATCACTTATAGAGGGAATGTAAAAACCGCTACACTTGAACTGAATTACAAATCAGAACAGTGTCACCCATTTTGAAAACACACTATGGCTGCTTAACGGGAAAGGTGAGGTGGGGTGATGCATAAAACAAGGGTTTCAAATTCGCTCAGATACCGTTCCATACACCCAATATGTAATAGACAAGACCTACTCCTTGCTCAGTGAACTGGACTCAACAACCTCTATTCACCGCACAAGAATATATCTGACTAGTGAGAATCTTAAAACCTATGTATTGATATCTCTCTGGAAGTGAGTCAAGTGGGTGTAAATCCGCATAAACACAGCCGTGAAAAGCAGCTAAACCCCATTATAAAAATAAATTAGTTTTAAAAACGCATGAAACAAAGACAGTGAAAGAGAGAGAAATTCTTACAAAATTCATTCAGGGGCTGTGACGCAACCTGGATTGACCATATCTAGACCCACAGCTGGATGAGACATAATGGTGGACACTCTTGGGGCTGAGAGGTTTGGTGAGGTTGGGTGAGCCAACGCAGACCCTTTAAAGTAATAATGCATGGTACCCATCCCATGGGTCCCAAATCTCCAGGTTCAAGGGCATCTTCCTACATTGAAAACTTGCATGAGGAACCTAGAAGATGTTACAGCATGTGATTTTGAAAGGTTTCTAAAACGCACCTCATTTCTCATCTCCTTGTGCTCGGGTACGCCATTCTAGCTAATTTACTAGCAATCTCCCTACTTGGAGAATCAGCACCTTTAACCTCCAGTTCCGTATAGGTTGCAATTTGTCCTGAGGATGAACGGGAAGAGGGGCAACCAATGAGAGACTAGATCTAGGTGTTGGGACAGGCACAGGTCACTCTATTTTCCCATCAGGAAGAAGAAATAACCACAGGCTCAGCCTGCCACCCGGAACCAGAAAAGGGCCTGAGGCAATCCCGCGCTTTTGCGGCCAGATCCCAAAAAAGCGAGTTGAAAAATGGAGCTCAGTGGCACTGCAATTCACAAGCCTGCAGAGTTATAAATGATAACTCTCGTCCACAAATATATTGAGGGAAGGCAACGAAGAGGATTTGAAAGCAAGGCAGAACTGCAAAACACAGATTTCAGGAGGTAGATTCGAATCGCCTTTCAAGCACATGAAAAGCGGCAAAACGTGGAAAATGATGCCCTTGGAAAAAAAGGGCGTATGCCTTTTTTCCTGAATATATTCAGGAAAAAACGCATACGCCCTTTTTGGCCAACCAAGCAACCTGGAAAGGCAAATCAGCGCTACAAAGAAGTCTCGCTTCCCATCGGTCAAAAGGGTCATGCTGAAAAAAGTGTCAAAACCACAAATGCAGGACAGGCCATGGAGAAATGGGAGCCTTGCTACGCTGATGGGCGGGATGTAAATTGCCAACAGCCACTCTGGAGAAGTGTACGGTGTGGCCTGAAACATCGAAAAAACACAGTTTATGGAGCATAGGGCACTTCCACTCATGGGCGTATAAATTGGGAAAACTAAAAATCAGCAAGACTTAGGCAACGAAAGGTTAGGGCTGCTCTGTTGACAAGAACCTCCACTTCAGGAAACCTTAAATATCCCAGGAAAGAGAAAAATGGATAAAGAAATTGTGGTCCTTATGTACAATGGAATATCACTCAGCCATGAAATCAATGTCATAAGGCTAGTAGCAGCATGATGAGTGGATTTAGGTACGATGACTCTAAGTGAAATAAGTCACACAGAAAAAGACACTTATCAAAAGCTATCACTTATAAAGGGAATGTAAAAACCGCTACACTTGAATTGAATTACAAATCAGAACAGAGTCACACATTTAGAAAACACACTATGGCTGCTTAACGGGAAAGGTGATGTGCGGTGATGCATAAAACAAGGGTTTCAAATTAGCTCAGATACCGTTCCATACACCCAATAAGTAATAGAAAAGACCTACTCCTTGCTCAGTGAACTGGACTCAACACCCCCTATTCACCGCACAAGAATATATCTGACTAGTGAGAATCTTAAAACCTATGTATTGATATCTCTCTGGAAGTGAGTCAAGTGTGTGTAAAGCCGCATAAACACAGCCGTGAAAAGCAGCTAAACTCCATTATAAAAATAAATTACTTCTAAAAACCCGTAAAACAAAGACAGTGAAAGAGAGAGAAATTCTTACAAAATTCCTTCAGGGGCTGTGACGCAACCTGGGTTGAACATATCTAGACCCACAGTTGGATGAGACCTAAGGGTGGACACTCTTGGGGCTGAGAGGTTTAGTGAGGTTGGGAGAGCAAACGTAGACCGTTTAAAGTAATACTGCGTGGTACCCATCCCATGGGTCCGAAATCTCCAGGTTCAAGGGCATCTTCCTACATCGAAAACACGCATGGGAAACCTAGAAGATGGTACACCGTCTGATCGGGAAAGGTTTCTGAAACGCACCTCATTTCTCATTTCCTTGTTCTCGGGTTCGCCATTCCAGCTACTTTACTAGCAATCTCCGTACTTGGAGAATCAGCACCTTTAAGCTCCTGTTCCGTACAGGTTGCAATTTGTCCTAAGGATGAATGGGAAGAGGGGCAACGAATGAGAGATTAGATCTAGGTGTTGGGACAGGCACAGGTCATTCTATTTTCCCATCAGAAAGAAGAATTAACCACAGGCTCAGCCTGCCGCCCGGAACCAGAATAGGGCCTGAGGCAATCCCGTGCTTCTGCGGCCAGCTCCCAAAAAAGCCAGTTGAAAAATGGAGCACATGGGCACTGCAATTCACAAACCTGCAGAGTTATAAATGATAACTCTCGTCCACAAATATATTGAGGGAAGGCAACGAAGAGGATTTGAAAGCAAGGCAGAGTTGCAGGAAACAGGTTTCAGGAGGTAGATTCGAATCGCCTTTAAAGCACATGAAAAGCGGCAAAACGTCGACAATGATGCCCTTGGCCAAAAAGGGCGTATGCGTTTTTTCCTGAATATATTCAGGAAAAAACGCATACGCCCTTTTTGGCCAACCAAGCAACCTGGAAAGGCAAATCAGCGCTACAAGAAGTCTCGCTTCCCATCGGTCCAAAGGGCCATGCTGAAAAAAGTGTCAAAACCACAAATGCAGGACAGGCCATGGAGAAATAGGAGCCTTGCTACGCTGATGAGCGGGATGTAAATTGCCAACAGCCACTCTGGAGAACTGTACGGTGTGGCCTGAAACATCGAAAAAACACAGTTTATGGAGCATAGGGCACTTCCACTCATGGGCGTATAAATTGGGAAAACTAAAAATCAGCAAGACTCAGGCAACCCAAAGTTTAGGGCTGCTCTGTTGACAAGAACCTCCACTTCAGGAAATCTTAAATATCCCAGGAAAGAGAAAAATGGATAAAGAAGTTGTGGTCCTTATGTACAATGGAATATCACTCAGCCATGAAATCAATGTCATAAGGCTAGTAGCAGCATGATGAGTGGATTTAGGTACGATGACTCTAAGTGAAATAAGTCACACAGAAAAAGACACTTATCAAAAGCTATCACTTATAAAGGGAATGTAAAAACCGCTACACTTGAATTGAATTACAAATCAGAACAGAGTCACACATTTAGAAAACACACTATGGCTGCTTAACGGGAAAGGTGATGTGCGGTGATGCATAAAACAAGGGTTTCAAATTAGCTCAGATACCGTTCCATACACCCAATAAGTAATAGAAAAGACCTACTCCTTGCTCAGTGAACTGGACTCAACACCCCCTATTCACCGCACAAGAATATATCTGACTAGTGAGAATCTTAAAACCTATGTATTGATATCAACCTGGAAGTGAGTCAAGTGGGTGTAAAGCCGCATAAACAGAGCCATGAAAAGCAGCTAAACCCCATTATAAAAATAAATTACTTTTAAAAACCCGTAAAACAAAGACAGTGAAAGAGAGAGACATTCTTACAAAATTCGTTCAGAGGCTGTGATGCAACCTGGATTGACCATATCTAGACCCACAGCTGGATGAGACATAAGGGTGGACACTCTTGGGGCTGAGAGGTTGGGTGAGGTTGCGTGAGCAAACACAGACCCTTTAAAGTAATACTGCGTGGTACCCATCCCATGGGTCCCAAATCTCCAGGTTCAAGGGCATCTTCCTACATCGAAAACACGCATGGGAAAACTAGAAGATGGTACACCGTCTGATCGGGAAAGGTTTCTGAAACGCACCTCATTTCTCATTTCCTTGTTCTCGGGTTCGCCATTCCAGCTACTTTACTAGCAATCTCCCTACTTGGAGAATCAGCACCTTTAACCTCCTGTTCTGTACAGGTTGCAATTTGTCCTGAGGATGAACGGGAAGAGGGGCAACCAATGAGAGACTAGATCTAGGTGTTGGGACAGGCACAGGTCACTCTAATTTCCCATCAGGAAGAAGAATTAATCACAGGCTCAGCCTGCCGCCCAGAAGCACAATAGGGCCTGAGGCAATCCCGCGCTTTTGCGGCCAGCTCCCAAAAAAGCGAGTTGAAAAATGGAGCTCAGGGACACTGCAATTCACAAACCCGCAGAGTTATAAATGATAACTCTCATCCACAGATATATTGAGGGAAGGCAACGAAGAGGATTTGAAAGCAAGCCAGAATTGCAGGAAACAGATTTCAGGAGGTAGATTCGAATCGCCTTTAAAGCACATGAAAAGCGGCAAAATGTGGACAATGATGCCCTTGGCCAAAAAGGGCGTATGCGTTTTTTCCTGAATATATTCAGGAAAAAACGCATACGCCCTTTTTGGCCAACCAAGCAACCTGGAAAGGCAAATCAGCGCTAAAAAGGAGTCTCACTTCGAATCGGTCAAAAGGGCCATGCTGAAAAAAGTGTCAAAACCACAAAAGCAGGAGAGGCCATGGAGAAATGGGAGCCTTGCTACACTGATGGGCGGGATGTAAATTGCCAGCAGCCACTCTCGAGAAGTGTACGGTGTTGCCTTAAACATCGAAAAAACACAGCTTAGGGAGCATAGAGCACGTCCACTCATGGGCGTATAAATTGGGAAAACTAAAAATCAGCAAGACACAGGCACCCCAAATTTTAGGGCTGCTCTGTTGACAAGAACCTCCTCTTCATGACACCTTAAATATCCCAGGAAAGAGAAAAATGGATAAAGAAGTTGTGGTCCTTATGTACAATGGAATATCACTCAGCCATGAAATCAATGTCATAAGGCTAGTAGCAGCATGATGAGTGGATTTAGGTACGACGACTCTAAGTGAAATAAGTCACACAGAAAAACACACTTATCATAAGCTATCACTTATAGAGGGAATGTAAAAACTGCTACACTTGAACTGAATTACAAAAGAGAACAGTGTCACACGTTTAGAAAACACACTATGGCTGTTTAACGGGAAAGGTGAGGTGGTGTGATGCATAAAACAAGGGTTTCACATTAGCTCAGATACCGTTCCATACACCCAATATGTAATAGACAAGACCTACTCCTTGCTCAGTGAACTGGACTCAACACCCCCTATTCACCGCACAAGTATATATCTGACTAGTAAGAATCTTAAAACCTATGTATTGATATCTCTTTGGAAGTGTGTCAAGTGGGTGTAAAGCCGCATAAACACATCCGTGAAAAGCAGCTAAACCCCATTATAAAAATAAATTACTTGTAAAAACCCGTAAAACAAAGACAGTGAAAGAGAGAGAAATTCTTACACAATTCTTTCAGGAGATGTGATGCAACCTGGATTGAACAAATCTAGACCCACAGTTGGATGAAACCTAAGGGTGGACACTCTTGGGGCTGACAGGTTTGGTGAGGTTGGGTGAGCAAACACAGACCGTTTAAGGTAATACTGCGTGGTACCCATCCCATGGGTCCCAAATCTCCAGTTTCAAGGGCATCTTCCTACATCGAAAACTTGCATGACGAACCCAGAAGACGGTACACCGTGTGATTTTGAAAGGTTTTTAAAAGGCACCTCATTTCTCATCTCCTTGTGCTCGGGTTCACCATTCCAGCTACTTTACTAGCAATCTCCCTACTTGGAGAATCAGCACCTTTAACCTCCTGTTCCGTACAGGTTGCAATTTGTCCTGAGGATTTACGGGAAGAGGGGCAACCAATGAGAGACTAGATCTAGGTGTTGGGACAGGCACAGGTCACTCTATTTTCCCATCAGGAAGAAGTATTAACTACAGGCTCAGCCTGCCGCCCGGAATCAGAATAGGGCCTGAGGCAATCCCGTGCTTTTGCGGCCAGCTCCCAAAAAAGACAGTTGAAAAATGGAGCTCAGGGGCACTGCAATTCACAAACATGCAGAGTTATAAATGATAACTCTCGTCCACAAATATATTGAGGGAAGGAAACGAAGAGGATTTGAAAGCAAGGCAGAATTGCAGAAAACAGGTTTCAGGAGGTAGATTAGAATCGCCTTTAAACCACATGAAAATCGGCAAAACGTGGACAATGATGCCCTTGGCCAAAAAGGGCGTATGCGTTTTTTCCTGAATATATTCAGGAAAAAACGCATACGCCCTTTTTGGCCAACCAAGCAACCTGGAAAGACAAATCAGCGCTACAAAGAAGTCTCGCTTCCCATCGGTTAAAAGGGCCATGCTGAAAAAAGTGTCAAAACCACAAATGCAGGACAGGCCATGGAGAAATGGAAGCCTTGCTACGCTGATGGGCGGGATGTAAATTGCTAACAGCCACTCTGAAGAAGTGTACGGTGTGGCCTGAAATATCGAAAAAACACAGCTAAGGGAGCATAGGGCACTTCCACTCATGGGCGTATAAATTGGGAAAACTAAAAATCAGCAAGACTCAGGCACCCCAAAGTTAAGGGCTGCTCTGTTGAGAAGAACCTCCACTTCACGAAACCTTAAATATCCCAGGAAAGAGAAAAATGGATAAAGAAATCGTGGTCCTTATGTACAATGAAATATCACTCAGCCATGAAATCAATGTCATAAGGCCAGTAGAAGCAAGATGGGTGGAATTAGGTACGACGATTCTAAGGGAAATAAGACACACAGAAAAAGACACTTATCAAAAGCTATCACTTATAGAGTGAATGTAAAAACCGCTACACTTGAATTGAATTACAAATCAGAACAGAGTCACACATTTAGAAAACACACTATGGCTGCTTAACGGGAAAGGTGACGTGGGGTGATGCATAAAACAAGGGTTTCAAATTAGCTCAGATACCGTTCCATACACCCAATATGTAATAGACAAGACCTACTCCTTGTTCAGTGAACTGGACTCAACACCCCCTATTCACCGCACAAGAATATATCTGACTAGTGAGAATCTTAAAACTTATGTATTGATATCTCTCTGGAAGTGAGTCAAGTGGGTGTAAAGCCGCATAAACACAGCCGTGAAAAGCCGCTAAACCCCATTATAAAAATAAATTACTTTTAAAAACCCGTAAAACAAAGACAGTGAAAGAGAGAGAAATTCTTACAAAATTCATTCAGGGGCTGTGACACAACCTGGATTGACCATATCTAGACCCACAGCTGGATGAGACATAAGGGTGGACACTCTTGGGGCTAAGAGGTTTGGTGAGGTTGAGTGAGCAAACGCAGACCCTTTAAAGTAATACTGCGCGGTTCCCATCCCATGGGTCCCAAATCTCCAGGTTTAAGGGCATCTTCCTACATCGAAAACATGCATGAGAAAACCAGAAGATGGTACACCGTGTGATTGGGAAAGTTTCTAAAACGCACCTCATTTCTCAACTCCGTGTGCTCAGGTTCGCCATTGCAGCTTCTTTAATAGCAATCTCCATACTTGGAGAATCAGCACCTTTAACCTCCTGTTCCGTACAGCTTGCAATTTGTCCTGAGGATGAACGGGAAGAGGGGCAACCAATTACAGACTAGATCTAGGTGTTGGGACAGGCACAGGTCACTCTATGTTCCCATCAGGAAGAAGAAATAACCACAGGCTCAGCCTGCTGCCAGGAACCAGAATAAGGCCTGAGGCAATCCCGTGCTTTTGCGGGCATATCCCAAAAAAGCGAGTTGAAAAATGGAGATCAGGTTCACTGCAATTCACAAACCTGCAGAGTTATAAATGATAACTCTCGTCCAGAAATATATTGAGGGAAGGCAACGAAGAGGATTTGAAAGCAAGGCAGAATTGCAGGAAACAGGTTTCAGGAGGTAGATTCGAATCGCTTTTAAAGCACATGAAAAGCGGCAAAACGTCGACAATGATGCCCTTGGCCAAAAAGGGCGTATGCGTTTTTTCCTGAATATATTTAGGAAAAAACGCATACACCCTTTTTGGCCAACCAAGCAACCTGGAAAGGCAAATCAGCGCTACAAAGAAGTCTCGCTTCCCATCGGTCAAAAGGGCCATGCTGCAAAAAGTGTCAAAACCAGAAATGCAGTACAGGCCATGGAGAAAGGGGAGCCTTGCTACGCTGATGGGCGGTATGTAAATTGCCAACATTCACTCTGGAGAAGTGTACGGTGTGTCCTGAAACATCGAAAAAACACAGCATAGGGAGCATAGGGCACGTGCACTCATGGGCGTATAAATTGGGAAAACTAAAAATCAGCAAGACACAGGCACCCCAAAGTTTAGGGCTGCTCTGTTGACAAGAACCTCCACTTCATGACACCTTAAATATCCCAGGAAAGAGAAAAATGGATAAAGAAGTTGTGGTCCTTATGTACAATGGAATATCACTCAGCCATGAAATCAATGTCATAAGGCTAGTAGCAGCATGATGAGTGGATTTAGGTACGACGACTCTAAGTGAAATAAGTCACACAGAAAAAGACACTTATCGTAAGCTATCACTTATAGAGGGAATTTAAAAACCGCTACACTTGAACTGAATTACAAAACAGAACAGAGTCACACGTTTAGAAAACACACTATGGCTGCTTAACGGGAAAGGTGAGGTGGGGTGATGCATAAAACAAGGGTTTCAAACTCGCTCAGATACCGTTCCATACACCCAATATGTAATAGACAAGACCTACTCCTTGCTCAGTGAACTGGACTCAAGACCCCCTATTCACCGCACAAGAATATATGTGACTAGTAAGAATCTTAAAACCTATGTATTGATATCTCTCTGGAAGTGTGTCAAGTGGGTGTAAAGCTGCATAAACACAGCCGTGAAAAGCAGCTAAAACCCATTATAAAAATAAATTAGTTTTAAAAACCCATGAAACAAAGACAGTGAAAGAGACAGAAATTCTTACAAAATTCATTCAGGGGCTGTGATGCAACCTGGATTGACCATATCTAGACCCACAGCTGGATGAGACATAAGGGTGGACATTCTTGGGGCTGAGAGGTTTGGTGAGGTTGGGTGAGCCAACGCAGACCCTTTAAGGAAATACTGCGTGGTACCCATCCCATGGGTCCAAAATCTCCAGGTTCAAGGGCATCTTCCTACATCGAAAACTTGCATTAGGAACCCAGAAGATGGTACACCATGTGATTTTGAAAGGTTTCTAAAACGCACCTCATTTCTCATCTCCTTGTGCTCCGGTTCGCCATTCCAGCTACTTCACTAGCAATCTCCCTACTTAGAGAATCAGCACCTTTAACCGCCTGTTCCGTACAGGTTGCAATTTGTCCTGAGGATGAACGGGAAGAGGGGCAGCCAATGAGAGACTAGATCTAGGTGTTGGGACAGGCACAGGTCACTCTATTTTCTCATCAGGAAGAAGAAATAACCACAGGCTCAGCCTGCCACCTGGAACCAGAATAGGGCCTGATGCAATCCCGCGCTTCTGCGGCCAGCTCTCAAAAAAGCCAGTTGAAAAATGGAGCACATGGGCACTGCAATTCACAACTCTGCAGAGTTATAAATGATAACTCTCGTCCACAAATATATTGAGGGAAGGCAACGAAGAGGATTTGAAAGCAAGGCAGAATTGCAGGAAACAGGTTTCAGGAGGTAGATTCGAATCGCCTTTAAAGCACATGAAAAGCGGCAAAACGTGGACAATGATGCCCTTGGCCAAAAAGGGCGTATGCGTTTTTTCCTGAATATATTCAGGAAAAAACGCATACGCCCTTTTTGGCCAACCAAGCAACATGGACATGCAAATCTGCACTACAAAGGAGTCTCGCTTCGAATCGGTCAAAAGGGCCATGCTGAAAAAAGTGTCAAAACCACAAATGCAGGACAGGCCATGGAGAAATTGGAGCCTTGCTACGCTCATGGGCGGGATGTAAATTGCCAACAGCCACCCTGGAGAAGTGTACGGTGAGGCCTGAAACATCGAAAAAACACAGCTTAGGGAGCATAGGGCACTTCCACTCATGGGCTTATAAATTTTGAAAACTAAAAATCAGCAAGACACAGGCACCCCAAAGTTTAGGGCTGCTCTGTTGACAAGAACCTCCACTTCATGACACCTTAAATATCCCAGGGAAGAGAAAAATGGATAAAGAAGTTGTGGTCCTTATGTACAATGGAATATCACTCAGCCATGAAATCAATGTCATAAGGCTAGTAGCAGCATGATGAGTGGATTTAGGTACGACGACTCTAAGTGAAATAAGTCACACAGAAAAAGACACTTATCATAAGCTATCACGTATAGAGGGAATGTAAAAACTGCTACACTTGAACTGAATTACAAAAGAGAACAGAGTCACACGTTTAGAAAACACACTATGGCTGCTTAACGGTAAAGGTGAGGTGGTGTGATGCATAAAACAAGGGTTTCAAATTAGCTCAGATACCGTTCCATACACCCAATATGTAATAGACAAGACCTACTCCTTGCTCAGTGAACTGGACACAACACCCCCTATTCACCGCACAAGTATATATCTGACTAGTAAGAATCTTAAAACCTATGTATTGATATCTCTCTGGAAGTGTGTCAAGTGGGTGTAAAGCCGCATAAACACAGCCGTGAAAAGCAGCTAAACCCCATTATAAAAATAAATTACTTGTAAAAACCCGTAAAACAAAGACAGTGAAAGAGAGAGAAATTCTTACCCAATTCGTTCAGGGGCTGTGATGCAACCTGGATTGAACATATCTAGACCCACAGCTGGATGAGACCTAAGGGTGGACACTCTTGGGGCTGAGAGGTTGGGTGAGGTCGGGTGAGCCAACGCAGACCCTTAAAAGTAATACTGCGTGGTACCCATCCCATGGGTCCCAAATCTCCAGGTTCAAGGCCATCTTCCTACATCGAAAACATGCATGAGAAACCCAGAAAATGGTACACCGTGTGATTTTGAAAGTTTTCTAAAACGCACCTCATTTCTCATCTCCTTGTGCTCGGTTTCGCCATTCCAGCTACTTCACTAGCAATCTCCCTACTTGGAGAATCAGCACCTTTAACCTCCTGTTCCATACAGGTTGCAATTTGTCCTGAGGATGAACGGGAAGAGGGGCAACCAATGAGAGACTAGATCTAGGTGTTGGGACAGGCACAGGTCACTCTATTTTCCCATCAGGAAGAAGAAAATACCACAGGCTCAGCCTGCCACCCGGAACCAGAATAGGGCCTGAGGCAATCCCACGCTTTTGCGGCCAGATCCCAAAAAAGCGAGTTGAAAAATGGACCTCAGGGACACTGCAATTCACAAACCTGCAGACTTATAAATGATAATTCTCGTCCACAAATATATTGTGGGAAAGCAACGAAGAGGATTTGAAAGCAAGGCAGAACTGCAGGAAACAGATTTCAGGAGGTAGATTCGAATCGCCTTTAAAGCACATGAAAAGCGGCAAAACGTTGACAATGATGACCTTGGCCAAAAAGGGCGTATGCGTTTTTTCCTGAATATATTCAGGAAAAAACGCATACGCCCTTTTTGGCCAACCAAGCAACCTGGAAATGCAAATCAGCGCTACAAAGAAGTCTCGCTTCCCATCCGTCAAAAGGGCCATGCTGATAAAAGTGTCAAAACCACAAATGCAGGACAGGCCATGGAGAAATTGGAGCCTTGCTACGCTGATGGGCGGGATGTAAACTGCCAACAGCCACTCTGGAGAAGTGTACGGTGAGGCCTGAAACTTCGAAAAAACACAGCTTAGGGAGCATAGGGCACTTCCACTCATGGGCGTATAAATTTTGAAAACTAAAAATCAGCAAGACACAGGCACCCCAAAGTTTAGGGCTGCTCTGTTGACAAGAACCTCCACTTCATGACACCTTAAATATCCCAGGAAAGAGAAAAATGGATAAAGAAGTTGTGGTCCTTATGTACAATGGAATATCACTCAGCCATGAAATCAATGTCATAAGGCAAGTAGAAGCAAGATGGGTGGACTTAGGTACGACAATTCTAAGTGAAATAAGTCACACAGAAAAAGACACTTATCAAAAGCTATAACTTATACAGGGAATGTAAAAACCGCTACATTTGAACTGAATTAAAAAACAGAACAAAGTCAAACATTTAGAAAAAAGACTATGGTTGCTTAACGGGAAAGGTGTGGTGGGGTCATGCATAAAACAAGGGTTTCAAATTAGCTCAGATACCGTTCCATACACCCAATACGTAATAGACAAGACCTACTCCTTGCTCAGTGAACTGGACTCAACACCCCCTATTCACCGCACAAGAATATATGTGACTAGTAAGAATCTTAAAACCTATGTATTGATATCTCTCTGGAAGTGTGTCAAGTGGGTGTAAAGCCGCATAAACACAGCCGTGAAAAGCAGCTAAATCCCATTATAAAAATAAATTAGTTTTAAAAACCCATGAAACAAAGACAGTGAAAGAGACAGAAATTCTTACAAAATTCATTCAGGGGCTGTGACTCAACCTGGATTGAACATATCTAGACCCACAGCTGGATGAGACATAAGGGTGGACATTCTTGGGGCTGAGAGTTTTGGTGAGGTTGGGTGAGCCAACGCAGACCCTTTAAGGTAATACTGCGTGGTACCCATCGCATGGGTCCCAAATCTCCAGGTTCAAGGGCATCTTCCTACATCGAAAACTTGCATGAGGAACCCAGAAGATGGTACACCGTGTGATTTTGAAAGGTTTCTAAAACGCACCTCATTTCTCATCTCCTTGTGCTCGGGTTCGCCATTCCAGCTACTTCACTAGCAATCTCCCTACTTGCAGAATCAGCACCTTTAAACTCCTGTTCCGTACAGGTGGCAATTTGTCCTGAGGATGAACGGGAAGAGGGGCAGCCAATGAGAGACTAGATCTAGGTTTTGGGACAGGCACAGGTCACTCTATTTTCTCATCAGGAAGAAGAATTAACCACAGGCTCAGCCTGCCGCCCGGAACCAGAATAGGGCCTGAGGCAATCCCGTGCTTCTGCGGCCAGCTCCCAAAAAAGACAGTTGAAAAATGGAGCACATGGGCACTGCAATTCACAACCCTGCAGAGTTATAAATGATAACTCTCGTCCACAAATATACTGAGGGAAGGCAACGAAGAGGATTTGAAAGCAAGGCAGAATTGCAGGAAACAGGTTTCAGGAGGTAGATTCGAATCGCCTTTAAAGCACATGAAAAGCGGCAAAACGTCGACAATGATGCCCTTGGCCAAAAAGGGCGTATGCGTTTTTTCCTGAATATATTCAGGAAAAAACGCATACGCCCTTTTTGGCCAACCAAGCAACTTGGAAAGGCAAATCAGCGCTAAAAAGGAGTCTCACTTCGAATCGGTCAAAAGGGCCATGCTGAAAAAAGTGTCAAAACCACAAAAGCAGGAGAGGCCATGGAGAAATGGGAGCCTTGCTACACTGATGGGCGGGATGTAAATTGCCAGCAGCCACTCTCGAGAAGTGTACGGTGTTGCCTTAAACATCGAAAAAACACAGCTTAGGGAGCATAGAGCACGTCCACTCATGGGCGTATAAATTGGGAAAACTAAAAATCAGCAAGACACAGGCACCCCAAATTTTAGGGCTGCTCTGTTGACAAGAACCTCCTCTTCATGACACCTTAAATATCCCAGGAAAGAGAAAAATGGATAAAGAAGTTGTGGTCCTTATGTACAATGGAATATCACTCAGCCATGAAATCAATGTCATAAGGCTAGTAGCAGCATGATGAGTGGATTTAGGTACGACGACTCTAAGTGAAATAAGTCACACAGAAAAACACACTTATCATAAGCTATCACTTATAGAGGGAATGTAAAAACTGCTACACTTGAACTGAATTACAAAAGAGAACAGTGTCACACGTTTAGAAAACACACTATGGCTGTTTAACGGGAAAGGTGAGGTGGTGTGATGCATAAAACAAGGGTTTCACATTAGCTCAGATACCGTTCCATACACCCAATATGTAATAGACAAGACCTACTCCTTGCTCAGTGAACTGGACTCAACACCCCCTATTCACTGCACAAGTATATATCTGACTAGTAAGAATCTTAAAACCTATGTATTGATATCTCTTTGGAAGTGTGTCAAGTGGGTGTAAAGCCGCATAAACACATCCGTGAAAAGCAGCTAAACCCCATTATAAAAATAAATTACTTGTAAAAACCCGTAAAACAAAGACAGTGAAAGAGAGAGAAATTCTTACACAATTCTTTCAGGAGATGTGATGCAACCTGGATTGAACAAATCTAGACCCACAGTTGTATGAAACCTAAGGGTGGACACTCTTGGGGCTGACAGGTTTGGTGAGGTTGGGTGAGCAAACACAGACCGTTTAAGGTAATACTGCGTGGTACCCATCCCATGGGTCCCAAATCTCCAGTTTCAAGGGCATCTTCCTACATCGAAAACTTGCATGACGAACCCAGAAGACGGTACACCGTGTGATTTTGAAAGGTTTTTAAAAGGCACCTCATTTCTCATCTCCTTGTGCTCGGGTTCACCATTCCAGCTACTTTACTAGCAATCTCCCTACTTGGAGAATCAGCACCTTTAACCTCCTGTTCCGTACAGGTTGCAATTTGTCCTGAGGATGAACGGGAAGAGGGGCAACCAATGAGAGACTAGATCTAGGTGTTGGGACAGGCACAGGTCACTCTATTTTCCCATCAGGAAGAAGTATTAACTACAGGCTCAGCCTGCCGCCCGGAATCAGAATAGGGCCTGAGGCAATCCCGTGCTTTTGCGGCCAGCTCCCAAAAAAGACAGTTGAAAAATGGAGCTCAGGGGCACTGCAATTCACAAACATGCAGAGTTATAAATGATAACTCTCGTCCACAAATATATTGAGGGAAGGAAACGAAGAGGATTTGAAAGCAAGGCAGAATTGCAGAAAACAGGTTTCAGGAGGTAGATTAGAATCGCCTTTAAACCACATGAAAATCGGCAAAACGTGGACAATGATGCCCTTGGCCAAAAAGGGCGTATGCGTTTTTTCCTGAATATATTCAGGAAAAAACGCATACGCCCTTTTTGGCCAACCAAGCAACCTGGAAAGACAAATCAGCGCTACAAAGAAGTCTCGCTTCCCATCGGTTAAAAGGGCCATGCTGAAAAAAGTGTCAAAACCACAAATGCAGGACAGGCCATGGAGAAATGGAAGCCTTGCTACGCTGATGGGCGGGATGTAAATTGCTAACAGCCACTCTGAAGAAGTGTACGGTGTGGCCTGAAATATCGAAAAAACACAGCTAAGGGAGCATAGGGCACTTCCACTCATGGGCGTATAAATTGGGAAAACTAAAAATCAGCAAGACTCAGGCACCCCAAAGTTTAGGGCTGCTCTGTTGAGAAGAACCTCCACTTCACGAAACCTTAAATATCCCAGGAAAGAGAAAAATGGATAAAGAAATCGTGGTCCTTATGTACAATGAAATATCACTCAGCCATGAAATCAATGTCATAAGGCCAGTAGAAGCAAGATGGGTGGAATTAGGTACGACGATTCTAAGGGAAATAAGACACACAGAAAAAGACACTTATCAAAAGCTATCACTTATAGAGTGAATGTAAAAACCGCTACACTTGAATTGAATTACAAATCAGAACAGAGTCACACATTTAGAAAACACACTATGGCTGCTTAACGGGAAAGGTGACGTGGGGTGATGCATAAAACAAGGGTTTCAAATTAGCTCAGATACCGTTCCATACACCCAATATGTAATAGACAAGACCTACTCCTTGTTCAGTGAACTGGACTCAACACCCCCTATTCACCGCACAAGAATATATCTGACTAGTGAGAATCTTAAAACTTATGTATTGATATCTCTCTGGAAGTGAGTCAAGTGGGTGTAAAGCCGCATAAACACAGCCGTGAAAAGCCGCTAAACCCCATTATAAAAATAAATTACTTTTAAAAACCCGTAAAACAAAGACAGTGAAAGAGAGAGAAATTCTTACAAAATTCATTCAGGGGCTGTGACACAACCTGGATTGACCATATCTAGACCCACAGCTGGATGAGACATAAGGGTGGACACTCTTGGGGCTAAGAGGTTTGGTGAGGTTGAGTGAGCAAACGCAGACCCTTTAAAGTAATACTGCGCGGTTCCCATCCCATGGGTCCCAAATCTCCAGGTTTAAGGGCATCTTCCTACATCGAAAACATGCATGAGAAACCCAGAAGATGGTACACCGTGTGATTGGGAAAGTTTCTAAAACGCACCTCATTTCTCAACTCCGTGTGCTCAGGTTCGCCATTGCAGCTTCTTTAATAGCAATCTCCCTACTTGGAGAATCAGCACCTTTAACCTCCTGTTCCGTACAGCTTGCAATTTGTCCTGAGGATGAACGGGAAGAGGGGCAACCAATTACAGACTAGATCTAGGTGTTGGGACAGGCACAGGTCACTCTATGTTCCCATCAGGAAGAAGAAATAACCACAGGCTCAGCCTGCTGCCAGGAACCAGAATAAGGCCTGAGGCAATCCCGTGCTTTTGCGGGCATATCCCAAAAAAGCGAGTTGAAAAATGGAGATCAGGTTCACTGCAATTCACAAACCTGCAGAGTTATAAATGATAACTCTCGTCCAGAAATATATTGAGGGAAGGCAACGAAGAGGATTTGAAAGCAAGGCAGAATTGCAGGAAACAGGTTTCAGGAGGTAGATTCGAATCGCTTTTAAAGCACATGAAAAGCGGCAAAACGTCGACAATGATGCCCTTGGCCAAAAAGGGCGTATGCGTTTTTTCCTGAATATATTTAGGAAAAAACGCATACACCCTTTTTGGCCAACCAAGCAACCTGGAAAGGCAAATCAGCGCTACAAAGAAGTCTCGCTTCCCATCGGTCAAAAGGGCCATGCTGCAAAAAGTGTCAAAACCAGAAATGCAGTACAGGCCATGGAGAAAGGGGAGCCTTGCTACGCTGATGGGCGGTATGTAAATTGCCAACATTCACTCTGGAGAAGTGTACGGTGTGTCCTGAAACATCGAAAAAACACAGCATAGGGAGCATAGGGCACTTCCACTCATGGGCGTATAAATTGGGAAAACTAAAAATCAGCAAGACACAGGCACCCCAAAGTTTAGGGCTGCTCTGTTGACAAGAACCTCCACTTCATGACACCTTAAATATCCCAGGAAAGAGAAAAATGGATAAAGAAGTTGTGGTCCTTATGTACAATGGAATATCACTCAGCCATGAAATCAATGTCATAAGGCTAGTAGCAGCATGATGAGTGGATTTAGGTACGACGACTCTAAGTGAAATAAGTCACACAGAAAAAGACACTTATCGTAAGCTATCACTTATAGAGGGAATTTAAAAACCGCTACACTTGAACTGAATTACAAAACAGAACAGAGTCACACGTTTAGAAAACACACTATGGCTGCTTAACGGGAAAGGTGAGGTGGGGTGATGCATAAAACAAGGGTTTCAAACTCGCTCAGATACCGTTCCATACACCCAATATGTAATAGACAAGACCTACTCCTTGCTCAGTGAACTGGACTCAAGACCCCCTATTCACCGCACAAGAATATATGTGACTAGTAAGAATCTTAAAACCTATGTATTGATATCTCTCTGGAAGTGTGTCAAGTGGGTGTAAAGCTGCATAAACACAGCCGTGAAAAGCAGCTAAAACCCATTATAAAAATAAATTAGTTTTAAAAACCCATGAAACAAAGACAGTGAAAGAGACAGAAATTCTTACAAAATTCATTCAGGGGCTGTGATGCAACCTGGATTGACCATATCTAGACCCACAGCTGGATGAGACATAAGGGTGGACATTCTTGGGGCTGAGAGGTTTGGTGAGGTTGGGTGAGCCAACGCAGACCCTTTAAGGAAATACTGCGTGGTACCCATCCCATGGGTCCAAAATCTCCAGGTTCAAGGGCATCTTCCTACATCGAAAACTTGCATTAGGAACCCAGAAGATGGTACACCATGTGATTTTGAAAGGTTTCTAAAACGCACCTCATTTCTCATCTCCTTGTGCTCCGGTTCGCCATTCCAGCTACTTCACTAGCAATCTCCCTACTTAGAGAATCAGCACCTTTAACCGCCTGTTCCGTACAGGTTGCAATTTGTCCTGAGGATGAACGGGAAGAGGGGCAGCCAATGAGAGACTAGATCTAGGTGTTGGGACAGGCACAGGTCACTCTATTTTCTCATCAGGAAGAAGAAATAACCACAGGCTCAGCCTGCCACCTGGAACCAGAATAGGGCCTGATGCAATCCCGCGCTTCTGCGGCCAGCTCTCAAAAAAGCCAGTTGAAAAATGGAGCACATGGGCACTGCAATTCACAACTCTGCAGAGTTATAAAAGATAACTCTCGTCCACAAATATATTGAGGGAAGGCAACGAAGAGGATTTGAAAGCAAGGCAGAATTGCAGGAAACAGGTTTCAGGAGGTAGATTCGAATCGCCTTTAAAGCACATGAAAAGCGGCAAAACGTGGACAATGATGCCCTTGGCCAAAAAGGGCGTATGCGTTTTTTCCTGAATATATTCAGGAAAAAACGCATACGCCCTTTTTGGCCAACCAAGCAACATGGACATGCAAATCTGCACTACAAAGGAGTCTCGCTTCGAATCGGTCAAAAGGGCCATGCTGAAAAAAGTGTCAAAACCAGAAATGCAGGACAGGCCATGGAGAAATGGGAGCCTTGCTACACTGATGGGCGGGATGTAAATTGCCAACAGCCACTCTGGAGAAGTGTACGGTGTGGCCTTAAACATCGAAAAAACACAGCTTAGGGAGCATAGGGCACTTCCACTCATGGGCGTATAAATTGGGAAAACTAAAAATCAGCAAGACACAGGCACCCCAAAGTTTAGGGCTGCTCTGTTGACAAGAACCTCCACTTCATGACACCTTAAATATCCCAGGAAAGAGAAAAATGGATAAAGAAGTTGTGGTCCTTATGTACAATGGAATTTCACTCAGCCATGAAATCAATGTCATAAGGCTAGTAGCAGCATGATGAGTGGATTTAGGTACGACGACTCTAAGTGAAATTAGTCACACAGAAAAAGACACTTATCATAAGCTATCACGTATAGAGGGAATGTAAAAACTTCTACACTTGAACTGAATTACAAAAGAGAACAGAGTCAGACGTTTAGAAAACACACTATGGCTGCTTAAAGTGAAAGGTGAGGTGGTGTGATGCATAAAACAAGGGTTTCAAATTAGCTCAGATACCGTTCCATACACCCAATATGTAATAGACAAGACCTACTCCTTGCTCAGTGAACTGGACTCAACACCCCCTATTCACCGCACAAGTATATATCTGACTAGTAAGAATCTTAAAACCTATGTATTGATATCTCTCTGGAAGTGTGTCAAGTGGGTGTAAAGCCGCATAAACACAGCCGTGAAAAGCAGCTAAAGCCCATTATAAAAATAAATTAGTTTTAAAAACCCATGAAACAAAGACAGAGAAAGAGACAGAAATTCTTACAAAATTCATTCAGGGGCTGTGACGCAACCTGGATTGACCATATCTAGACCCACAGCTGGATGAGACATAAGGGTGGACATTCTTGGGGCTGAGAGGTTTGGTGAGGTTGCGTGAGCCAAAGCAGACCCTTTAAGGTAATACTGCGTGGTACCCATCCAATGTGTCCCAAATCTCCAGGTTCAAGGGCATCTTCCTACATCGAAAACTTGCATGAGGAACCCAGAAGATGGTACACCGTGTGATTTTGAAAGGTTTCTAAAACGCACCTCATTTCTCATCTCCTTGTGCTCGGGTTCGCCATTCCAGCTACTTCACTAGCAATCTCCCTACTTGGAGAATCAGCACCTTTAACCTCCTGTTCCGTACAGGTTGCAATTTGTCCTGAGGATGAACGGGAAGAGGGGCAGGCAATGAGAGACTAGATCTAGGTGTTGGGACAGGCACAGGTCACTCTATTTTCTCGTCAGGAAGAAGAAATAACCACAGGCTCAGCCTGCCACCCGGAACCAGAATAGGGCCTGAGGCAATCCCGCGCTTCTGCGGCCAGCTCCCAAAAAAGTCAGTTGAAAAATGGAGCACATGGGCACTGCAATTCACAACCCTGCAGAGTTATAAATGATAACTCTCGTCCACAAATATACTGAGGGAAGTCAACGAAGAGGATTTGAAAGCAAGGCAGAATTGCAGGAAACAGGTTTCAGGAGGTAGATTCGAATCTCCTTTAAAGCACATGAAAAGCGGCAAAACGTGGACAATGATGCCCTTGGCCAAAAAGGGCGTATGCGTTTTTTCCTGAATATATTCAGGAAAAAACGCATACGCCCTTTTTGGCCAACCAAGCAACCTGGAAAGTCAAATCAGCTCTACAAAGAAGTCTCGCTTCCCATCCGTCAAAAGGGCCATGCTGATAAAAGTGTCAAAACCACAAATGCAGGACAGGCCATGGAGAAATTGGAGCCTTGCTACGCTGACGGGCGGGATGTAAATTGCCAACAGCCACTCTGGAGAAGTGTACGGTGAGGCCTGAAACATCGAAAAAACACAGCTTAGGGAGCATAGGGCACGTCCACTCATGGGCGTATAAATTTTGAAAACTAAAAATCAGCAAGACACAGGCAACCCAAAGTTTAGGGCTGCTCTGTTGACAAGAACCTCCACTTCATGACACCTTAAATATCCCAGGAAAGAGAAAAATGGATAAAGAAGTTGTGGTCCTTATGTACAATGGAATATCACTCAGCCATGAAATCAATGTCATAAGGCTAGTAGAAGCAAGATGGGTGGACTTAGGTACGACGATTCTAAGTGAAATAAATCACACAGAAAAAGACACTTATCAAAAGCTATATCTTATACAGGGAATGTAAAAACCGCTACATTTGAACTGAATTAGAAAACAGAACAAAGTCACACATTTAGAAAAAAAACTATGGTTGCTTAACGGGGAAGGTGAGGTGGGGTGATGCATAATACAAGGGTTTCAAATTAGCTCAGATACCGTTCCATACACCCAATACGTAATAGACAAGACCTACTCCTTGCTCAGTGAACTGGACTCAACACCCCCTATTCACGGCACAAGAATATATTTGACTAGTAAGAATCTTAAAACCTATGTATTGATATCTCTCTGGAAGTGTGTCAAGTGGGTGTAAAGCCGCATAAACACAACCGTGAAAAGCAGCTAAACCCCATTATAAAAATAAATTAGTTTTAAAAACCCATGAAACAAAGACAGTGGAAGAGACAGAAATTCTTACAAAATTCATTCAGGGGCGGTGACGCAACCTGGATTGACCATATCTAGACCCACAGCTGGATGAGACATAAGGGTGGACATTCTTGGGGTTGAGAGGTATGGTGAGGTTGGGTGAGCCAACGCAGACCCTTTAAGGTAATACTGCGTGGTACCCATTCCTTGGGTCCCAAATCTCCAGGTTCAAGGGCATCTTCCTACATCGAAAACTTGCATGAGGAACCCAGAAGATGGTACACCGTGTGATTTTGAAAGGTTTCTAAAACGCACCTCATTTCTCATCTCCTTGTACTCGGGTTCGCCATTCCAGCTACTTCACTAGCAATCTCCCTACTTGGAGAATCAGCACCTTTAACCTCCTGTTCCGTACAGGTTGCAATTTGTCCTGAGGATGAACGGGAAGAGGGGCAGCCAATGAGAGACTAGATCTAGGTGTTGGGACAGGCACAGGTCACTCTATTTTCTCATCAGGAAGAAGAAATAACCACAGGCTCAGCCTGCCACCCGGAACCAGAATAGGGCCTGAGGCAATCCCGCGCTTCTGCGGCCAGCTCCCAAAAAAGCCAGTTGAAAAATGGAGCACATGGGCACTGCAATTCACAACCCTGCAGAGTTATAAATGATAACTCTCGTCCACAAATATATTGAGGGAAGGCAACGAAGAGGATTTGAAAGCAAGGCAGAATTGCAGGAAACAGGTTTCAGGAGGTAGATTCAAATCGCCTTTAAAGCACATGAAAAGCGGCAAAACGTGGACAATGATGCCCTGGGCCAAAAAGGGCGTATGCGTTTTTTCCTGAATATATTCAGGAAAAAACGCATACGCCCTTTTTGGCCAACCAAGCAACCTGGAAAGTCAAATCAGCGCTACAAAGAAGTCTCGCTTCCCATCCGTCAAAAGGGCCATGCTGATAAAAGTGTCAAAACCACAAATGCAGGACAGGCCATGGAGAAATTGGAGCCTTGCTACGCTGATGGGCGGGATGTAAATTGCCAACAGCCACTCTGGAGAAGTTTACGGTGAGGCCTGAAACATCGAAAAAACACAGCTTAGGGAGCATAGGGCACTTCCACTCATGGGCGTATAAATTTTGAAAACTAAAAATCAGCAAGACACAGGCACCCCAAAGTTTAGGGCTGCTCTGTTGACAAGAACCTCCACTTCATGACACCTTAAATATCCCAGGAAAGAGAAAAATGGATAAAGAAGTTGTGGTCCTTATGTACAATGGAATATCACTCAGCCATGAAATCAATGTCATAAGGCTAGTAGAAGCAAGATGGGTGGACGTAGGTACGACGATTCTAAGTGAAATAAGTCACACAGAAAAAGACACTTATCAAAAGCTATAACTTATACAGGGAATGTAAAAACCGCTACATTTGAACTGAATTACAAAACAGAACAAAGTCACACATTTAGAAAAAAAACTATGGTTGCTTAACGGGAAAGGTGAGGTGGGGTGATGGATAAAACAAGGGTTTCAAATTAGCTCAGATACCGTTCCATACACCCAATACGTAATAGACAAGACCTACTCCTTGCTCAGTGAACTGGACTCAACACCCCCTATTCACTGCACAAGAATATATGTGACTAGTAAGAATCTTAAAACCTATGTATTGATATCTCTCTGGAAGTGTGTCAAGTGGGTGTAAAGCCGCATAAACACAGCCGTGAAAAGCAGCTAAAGCCCATTATAAAAATAAATTAGTTTTAAAAACCCATGAAACAAAGACAGAGAAAGAGACAGAAATTCTTACAAAATTCATTCAGGGGCTGTGACGCAACCTGGATTGACCATATCTAGACCCACAGCTGGATGAGACATAAGGGTGGACATTCTTGGGGCTGAGAGGTTTGGTGAGGTTGCGTGAGCCAAAGCAGACCCTTTAAGGTAATACTGCGTGGTACCCATCCAATGTGTCCCAAATCTCCAGGTTCAAGGGCATCTTCCTACATCGAAAACTTGCATGAGGAACCCAGAAGATGGTACACCGTGTGATTTTGAAAGGTTTCTAAAACGCACCTCATTTCTCATCTCCTTGTGCTCGGGTTCGCCATTCCAGCTACTTCACTAGCAATCTCCCTACTTGGAGAATCAGCACCTTTAACCTCCTGTTCCGTACAGGTTGCAATTTGTCCTGAGGATGAACGGGAAGAGGGGCAGGCAATGAGAGACTAGATCTAGGTGTTGGGACAGGCACAGGTCACTCTATTTTCTCATCAGGAAGAAGAAATAACCACAGGCTCAGCCTGCCACCCGGAACCAGAATAGGGCCTGAGGCAATCCCGCGCTTCTGCGGCCAGCTCCCAAAAAAGTCAGTTGAAAAATGGAGCACATGGGCACTGCAATTCACAACCCTGCAGAGTTATAAATGATAACTCTCGTCCACAAATATACTGAGGGAAGTCAACGAAGAGGATTTGAAAGCAAGGCAGAATTGCAGGAAACAGGTTTCAGGAGGTAGATTCGAATCTCCTTTAAAGCACATGAAAAGCGGCAAAACGTGGACAATGATGCCCTTGGCCAAAAAGGGCGTATGCGTTTTTTCCTGAATATATTCAGGAAAAAACGCATACGCCCTTTTTGGCCAACCAAGCAACCTGGAAAGGCAAATCAGCGCTACAAAGAAGTCTCGCTTCCCATCCGTCAAAAGGGCCATGCTGATAAAAGTGTCAAAACCACAAATGCAGGACAGGCCATGGAGAAATTGGAGCCTTGCTACGCTCATGGGCGGGATGTAAATTGCCAACAGCCACCCTGGAGAAGTGTACGGTGAGGCCTGAAACATCGAAAAAACACAGCTTAGGGAGCATAGGGCACTTCCACTCATGGGCTTATAAATTTTGAAAACTAAAAATCAGCAAGACACAGGCACCCCAAAGTTTAGGGCTGCTCTGTTGACAAGAACCTCCACTTCATGACACCTTAAATATCCCAGGGAAGAGAAAAATGGATAAAGAAGTTGTGGTCCTTATGTACAATGGAATATCACTCAGCCATGAAATCAATGTCATAAGGCTAGTAGCAGCATGATGAGTGGATTTAGGTACGACGACTCTAAGTGAAATAAGTCACACAGAAAAAGACACTTATCATAAGCTATCACGTATAGAGGGAATGTAAAAACTGCTACACTTGAACTGAATTACAAAAGAGAACAGAGTCACACGTTTAGAAAACACACTATGACTGCTTAACGGTAAAGGTGAGGTGGTGTGATGCATAAAACAAGGGTTTCAAATTAGCTCAGATACCGTTCCATACACCCAATATGTAATAGACAAGACCTACTCCTTGCTCAGTGAACTGGACACAACACCCCCTATTCACCGCACAAGTATATATCTGACTAGTAAGAATCTTAAAACCTATGTATTGATATCTCTCTGGAAGTGTGTCAAGTGGGTGTAAAGCCGCATAAACACAGCCGTGAAAAGCAGCTAAACCCCATTATAAAAATAAATTACTTGTAAAAACCCGTAAAACAAAGACAGTGAAAGAGAGAGAAATTCTTACCCAATTCGTTCAGGGGCTGTGATGCAACCTGGATTGAACATATCTAGACCCACAGCTGGATGAGACCTAAGGGTGGACACTCTTGGGGCTGAGAGGTTGGGTGAGGTCGGGTGAGCCAACGCAGACCCTTAAAAGTAATACTGCGTGGTACCCATCCCATGGGTCCCAAATCTCCAGGTTCAAGGCCATCTTCCTACATCGAAAACATGCATGAGAAACCCAGAAAATGGTACACCGTGTGATTTTGAAAGTTTTCTAAAACGCACCTCATTTCTCATCTCCTTGTGCTCGGTTTCGCCATTCCAGCTACTTCACTAGCAATCTCCCTACTTGGAGAATCAGCACCTTTAACCTCCTGTTCCATACAGGTTGCAATTTGTCCTGAGGATGAACGGGAAGAGGGGCAACCAATGAGAGACTAGATCTAGGTGTTGGGACAGGCACAGGTCACTCTATTTTCCCATCAGGAAGAAGAAAATACCACAGGCTCAGCCTGCCACCCGGAACCAGAATAGGGCCTGAGGCAATCCCACGCTTTTGCGGCCAGATCCCAAAAAAGCGAGTTGAAAAATGGACCTCAGGGACACTGCAATTCACAAACCTGCAGACTTATAAATGATAATTCTCGTCCACAAATATATTGTGGGAAAACAACGAAGAGGATTTGAAAGCAAGGCAGAACTGCAGGAAACAGATTTCAGGAGGTAGATTCGAATCGCCTTTAAAGCACATGAAAAGCGGCAAAACGTTGACAATGATGACCTTGGCCAAAAAGGGCGTATGCGTTTTTTCCTGAATATATTCAGGAAAAAACGCATACGCCCTTTTTGGCCAACCAAGCAACCTGGAAAGGCAAATCAGCGCTACAAAGAAGTCTCGCTTCCCATCCGTCAAAAGGGCCATGCTGATAAAAGTGTCAAAACCACAAATGCAGGACAGGCCATGGAGAAATTGGAGCCTTGCTACGCTGATGGGCGGGATGTAAACTGCCAACAGCCACTCTGGAGAAGTGTACGGTGAGGCCTGAAACTTCGAAAAAACACAGCTTAGGGAGCATAGGGCACTTCCACTCATGGGCGTATAAATTTTGAAAACTAAAAATCAGCAAGACACAGGCACCCCAAAGTTTAGGGCTGCTCTGTTGACAAGAACCTCCACTTCATGACACCTTAAATATCCCAGGAAAGAGAAAAATGGATAAAGAAGTTGTGGTCCTTATGTACAATGGAATATCACTCAGCCATGAAATCAATGTCATAAGGCAAGTACAAGCAAGATGGGTGGACTTAGGTACGACAATTCTAAGTGAAATAAGTCACACAGAAAAAGACACTTATCAAAAGCTATAACTTATACAGGGAATGTAAAAACCGCTACATTTGAACTGAATTAAAAAACAGAACAAAGTCAAACATTTAGAAAAAAGACTATGGTTGCTTAACGGGAAAGGTGTGGTGGGGTGATGCATAAAACAAGGGTTTCAAATTAGCTCAGATACCGTTCCATACACCCAATACGTAATAGACAAGACCTACTCCTTGCTCAGTGAACTGGACTCAACACCCCCTATTCACCGCACAAGAATATATGTGACTAGTAAGAATCTTAAAACCTATGTATTGATATCTCTCTGGAAGTGTGTCAAGTGGGTGTAAAGCCGCATAAACACAGCCGTGAAAAGCAGCTAAATCCCATTATAAAAATAAATTAGTTTTAAAAACCCATGAAACAAAGACAGTGAAAGAGACAGAAATTCTTACAAAATTCATTCAGGGGCTGTGACTCAACCTGGATTGAACATATCTAGACCCACAGCTGGATGAGACATAAGGGTGGACATTCTTGGGGCTGAGAGTTTTGGTGAGGTTGGGTGAGCCAACGCAGACCCTTTAAGGTAATACTGCGTGGTACCCATCGCATGGGTCCCAAATCTCCAGGTTCAAGGGCATCTTCCTACATCGAAAACTTGCATGAGGAACCCAGAAGATGGTACACCGTGTGATTTTGAAAGGTTTCTAAAACGCACCTCATTTCTCATCTCCTTGTGCTCGGGTTCGCCATTCCAGCTACTTCACTAGCAATCTCCCTACTTGCAGAATCAGCACCTTTAAACTCCTGTTCCGTACAGGTGGCAATTTGTCCTGAGGATGAACGGGAAGAGGGGCAGCCAATGAGAGACTAGATCTAGGTTTTGGGACAGGCACAGGTCACTCTATTTTCTCATCAGGAAGAAGAATTAACCACAGGCTCAGCCTGCCGCCCGGAACCAGAATAGGGCCTGAGGCAATCCCGTGCTTCTGCGGCCAGCTCCCAAAAAAGACAGTTGAAAAATGGAGCACATGGGCACTGCAATTCACAACCCTGCAGAGTTATAAATGATAACTCTCGTCCACAAATATACTGAGGGAAGGCAACGAAGAGGATTTGAAAGCAAGGCAGAATTGCAGGAAACAGGTTTCAGGAGGTAGATTCGAATCGCCTTTAAAGCACATGAAAAGCGGCAAAACGTCGACAATGATGCCCTTGGCCAAAAAGGGCGTATGCGTTTTTTCCTGAATATATTCAGGAAAAAACGCATACGCCCTTTTTGGCCAACCAAGCAACCTGGAAAGGCAAATCAGCGCTACAAAGAAGTCTCGCTTCCCATCCATCAAAAGGGCCATGCTGATAAAAGTGTCAAAACCACAAATGCAGGACAGGCCATGGAGAAATTGGAGCCTTGCTACGCTGATGGGCGGGATGTAAATTGCCAACAGCCACTCTGGAGATGTGTACGGTGAGGCCTGAAACATCGAAAAAACACAGCTTAGGGAGCATAGGGCACGTCCACTCATGGGCGTATAAATTTTGAAAACTAAAAATCAGCAAGACACAGGCACCCCAAAGTTTAGGGCTGCTCTGTTGACAAGAACCTCCACTTCATGACACCTTAAATATCCCAGGAAAGAGAAAAATGGATAAAGAAGTTGTGGTCCTTATGTACAATGCAATATCACTCAGACATGAAATCAATGTCATAAGGCTAGTAGAAGCAAGATGAGTGGATTTAGGTACGACGATTCTAAGTGAAATAAGTCACACAGAAATAGACACTTATCATAAGCTATCACTTATAGAGGGAATGTAAAAACCGCTACACTTGAACTGAATTACAAAACAGAACAGAGTCACACGTTTAGAAAACACACTATGGCTTGTTAACGGAAAAGGTGAGGTGGGGTGATGCATAAAACAAGGGTTTCAAATTCGCTCAGATACCGTTCCATACACCCAATATGTAATAGACAAGACCTACTCCTTGCTCAGTGAACTGGACTCAACACCCCCTATTCACCGCACAAGAATATATCTGACTAGTGAGAATCTTAAAACTTATGTATTGATATCTCTCTGGAAGTGAGTCAAGTGGGTGTAAAGCCGCATAAACACAGCCGTGAAAAGCCGCTAAACCCCATTATAAAAATAAATTACTTTTAAAAACCCGTAAAACAAAGACAGTGAAAGAGAGAGAAATTCTTACAAAATTCATTCAGGGGCTGTGACACAACCTGGATTGACCATATCTAGACCCACAGCTGGATGAGACATAAGGGTGGACACTCTTGGGGCTAAGAGGTTTGGTGAGGTTGAGTGAGCAAACGCAGACCCTTTAAAGTAATACTGCGCGGTTCCCAGCCCATGGGTCCCAAATCTCCAGGTTTAAGGGCATCTTCCTACATCGAAAACATGCATGAGAAACCCAGAAGATGGTACACCGTGTGATTGGGAAAGTTTCTAAAACGCACCTCATTTCTCAACTCCGTGTGCTCAGGTTCGCCATTGCAGCTTCTTTAATAGCAATCTCCCTACTTGGAGAATCAGCACCTTTAACCTCCTGTTCCGTACAGCTTGCAATTTGTCCTGAGGATGAACGGGAAGAGGGGCAACCAATTACAGACTAGATCTAGGTGTTGGGACAGGCACAGGTCACTCTATGTTCCCATCAGGAAGAAGAAATAACCACAGGCTCAGCCTGCTGCCAGGAACCAGAATAAGGCCTGAGGCAATCCCGTGCTTTTGCGGGCATATCCCAAAAAAGCGAGTTGAAAAATGGAGATCAGGTTCACTGCAATTCACAAACCTGCAGAGTTATAAATGATAACTCTCGTCCAGAAATATATTGAGGGAAGGCAACGAAGAGGATTTGAAAGCAAGGCAGAATTGCAGGAAACAGGTTTCAGGAGGTAGATTCGAATCGCTTTTAAAGCACATGAAAAGCGGCAAAACGTCGACAATGATGCCCTTGGCCAAAAAGGGCGTATGCGTTTTTTCCTGAATATATTTAGGAAAAAACGCATACACCCTTTTTGGCCAACCAAGCAACCTGGAAAGGCAAATCAGCGCTACAAAGAAGTCTCGCTTCCCATCGGTCAAAAGGGCCATGCTGCAAAAAGTGTCAAAACCAGAAATGCAGTACAGGCCATGGAGAAAGGGGAGCCTTGCTACGCTGATGGGCGGTATGTAAATTGCCAACATTCACTCTGGAGAAGTGTACGGTGTGTCCTGAAACATCGAAAAAACACAGCATAGGGAGCATAGGGCACTTCCACTCATGGGCGTATAAATTGGGAAAACTAAAAATCAGCAAGACACAGGCACCCCAAAGTTTAGGGCTGCTCTGTTGACAAGAACCTCCACTTCATGACACCTTAAATATCCCAGGAAAGAGAAAAATGGATAAAGAAGTTGTGGTCCTTATGTACAATGGAATATCACTCAGCCATGAAATCAATGTCATAAGGCTAGTAGCAGCATGATGAGTGGATTTAGGTACGACGACTCTAAGTGAAATAAGTCACACAGAAAAAGACACTTATCGTAAGCTATCACTTATAGAGGGAATTTAAAAACCGCTACACTTGAACTGAATTACAAAACAGAACAGAGTCACACGTTTAGAAAACACACTATGGCTGCTTAACGGGAAAGGTGAGGTGGGGTGATGCATAAAACAAGGGTTTCAAACTCGCTCAGATACCGTTCCATACACCCAATATGTAATAGACAAGACCTACTCCTTGCTCAGTGAACTGGACTCAAGACCCCCTATTCACCGCACAAGAATATATGTGACTAGTAAGAATCTTAAAACCTATGTATTGATATCTCTCTGGAAGTGTGTCAAGTGGGTGTAAAGCTGCATAAACACAGCCGTGAAAAGCAGCTAAAACCCATTATAAAAATAAATTAGTTTTAAAAACCCATGAAACAAAGACAGTGAAAGAGACAGAAATTCTTACAAAATTCATTCAGGGGCTGTGATGCAACCTGGATTGACCATATCTAGACCCACAGCTGGATGAGACATAAGGGTGGACATTCTTGGGGCTGAGAGGTTTGGTGAGGTTGGGTGAGCCAACGCAGACCCTTTAAGGAAATACTGCGTGGTACCCATCCCATGGGTCCAAAATCTCCAGGTTCAAGGGCATCTTCCTACATCGAAAACTTGCATTAGGAACCCAGAAGATGGTACACCATGTGATTTTGAAAGGTTTCTAAAACGCACCTCATTTCTCATCTCCTTGTGCTCCGGTTCGCCATTCCAGCTACTTCACTAGCAATCTCCCTACTTAGAGAATCAGCACCTTTAACCGCCTGTTCCGTACAGGTTGCAATTTGTCCTGAGGATGAACGGGAAGAGGGGCAGCCAATGAGAGACTAGATCTAGGTGTTGGGACAGGCACAGGTCACTCTATTTTCTCATCAGGAAGAAGAAATAACCACAGGCTCAGCCTGCCACCTGGAACCAGAATAGGGCCTGATGCAATCCCGCGCTTCTGCGGCCAGCTCTCAAAAAAGCCAGTTGAAAAATGGAGCACATGGGCACTGCAATTCACAACTCTGCAGAGTTATAAATGATAACTCTCGTCCACAAATATATTGAGGGAAGGCAACGAAGAGGATTTGAAAGCAAGGCAGAATTGCAGGAAACAGGTTTCAGGAGGTAGATTCGAATCGCCTTTAAAGCACATGAAAAGCGGCAAAACGTGGACAATGATGCCCTTGGCCAAAAAGGGCGTATGCGTTTTTTCCTGAATATATTCAGGAAAAAACGCATACGCCCTTTTTGGCCAACCAAGCAACATGGACATGCAAATCTGCACTACAAAGGAGTCTCGCTTCGAATCGGTCAAAAGGGCCATGCTGAAAAAAGTGTCAAAACCAGAAATGCAGGACAGGCCATGGAGAAATGGGAGCCTTGCTACACTGATGGGCGGGATGTAAATTGCCAACAGCCACTCTGGAGAAGTGTACGGTGTGGCCTTAAACATCGAAAAAACACAGCTTAGGGAGCATAGGGCACTTCCACTCATGGGCGTATAAATTGGGAAAACTAAAAATCAGCAAGACACAGGCACCCCAAAGTTTAGGGCTGCTCTGTTGACAAGAACCTCCACTTCATGACACCTTAAATATCCCAGGAAAGAGAAAAATGGATAAAGAAGTTGTGGTCCTTATGTACAATGGAATTTCACTCAGCCATGAAATCAATGTCATAAGGCTAGTAGCAGCATGATGAGTGGATTTAGGTACGACGACTCTAAGTGAAATTAGTCACACAGAAAAAGACACTTATCATAAGCTATCACGTATAGAGGGAATGTAAAAACTTCTACACTTGAACTGAATTACAAAAGAGAACAGAGTCAGACGTTTAGAAAACACACTATGGCTGCTTAAAGTGAAAGGTGAGGTGGTGTGATGCATAAAACAAGGGTTTCAAATTAGCTCAGATACCGTTCCATACACCCAATATGTAATAGACAAGACCTACTCCTTGCTCAGTGAACTGGACTCAACACCCCCTATTCACCGCACAAGTATATATCTGACTAGTAAGAATCTTAAAACCTATGTATTGATATCTCTCTGGAAGTGTGTCAAGTGGGTGTAAAGCCGCATAAACACAGCCGTGAAAAGCATCTAAACCCCATTATAAAAATAAATTCCTTGTAAAAACCCGTAAAACAAAGACAGTGAAAGAGAGAGAAATTCTTACAAAATTCGTTCAGAGGCTGTGATGCAACCTGGATTGAACATATCTAGACCCACAGCTGGATGAGACATAAGGGTGGACATTCTTGGGGCTGAGAGGTTTGGTGAGGTTGGGTGAGCCAACGCAGACCCTTTAAGGTAATACTGCGTGGTACCCATCCCATGGGTCCCAAATCTCCAGGTTCAAGGGCATCTTCCTACATCGAAAACTTGCATGAGGAACCCAGAAGATGGTACACCGTGTGATTTTGAAAGGTTTCTAAAACGCACCTCATTTCTCATCTCCTTGTGCTCGGGTTCGCCATTCCAGCTACTTCACTAGCAATCTCCCTACTTGGAGAATCAGCACCTTTAACCTCCTGTTCCGTACAGGTTGCAATTTGTCCTGAGGATGAACGGGAAGAGGGGCAGCCAATGAGAGACTAGATCTAGGTGTTGGGACAGGCACAGGTCACTCTATTTTCTCGTCAGGAAGAAGAAATAACCACAGGCTCAGCCTGCCACCCGGAACCAGAATAGGGCCTGAGGCAATCCCGCGCTTCTGCGGCCAGCTCCCAAAAAAGCCAGTTGAAAAATGGAGCACATGGGCACTGCAATTCACAACCCTGCAGAGTTATAAATGATAACTCTCGTCCACAAATATACTGAGGGAAGGCAACGAAGAGGATTTGAAAGCAATGCAGAATTGCAGGAAACAGGTTTCAGGAGGTAGATTCGAATCGCCTTTAAAGCACATGAAAAGCGGCAAAACGTCGACAATGATGCCCTTGGCCAAAAAGTGCGTATGCGTTTTTTCCTGAATATATTCAGGAAAAAACGCATACGCCCTTTTTGGCCAACCAAGCAACCTGGAAAGTCAAATCAGCTCTACAAAGAAGTCTCGCTTCCCATCCGTCAAAAGGGCCATGCTGATAAAAGTGTCAAAACCACAAATGCAGGACAGGCCATGGAGAAATTGGAGCCTTGCTACGCTGACGGGCGGGATGTAAATTGCCAACAGCCACTCTGGAGAAGTGTACGGTGAGGCCTGAAACATCGAAAAAACACAGCTTAGGGAGCATAGGGCACGTCCACTCATGGGCGTATAAATTTTGAAAACTAAAAATCAGCAAGACACAGGCAACCCAAAGTTTAGGGCTGCTCTGTTGACAAGAACCTCCACTTCATGACACCTTAAATATCCCAGGAAAGAGAAAAATGGATAAAGAAGTTGTGGTCCTTATGTACAATGGAATATCACTCAGCCATGAAATCAATGTCATAAGGCTAGTAGAAGCAAGATGGGTGGACTTAGGTACGACGATTCTAAGTGAAATAAATCACACAGAAAAAGACACTTATCAAAAGCTATATCTTATACAGGGAATGTAAAAACCGCTACATTTGAACTGAATTAGAAAACAGAACAAAGTCACACATTTAGAAAAAAAACTATGGTTGCTTAACGGGGAAGGTGAGGTGGGGTGATGCATAATACAAGGGTTTCAAATTAGCTCAGATACCGTTCCATACACCCAATACGTAATAGACAAGACCTACTCCTTGCTCAGTGAACTGGACTCAACACCCCCTATTCACGGCACAAGAATATATTTGACTAGTAAGAATCTTAAAACCTATGTATTGATATCTCTCTGGAAGTGTGTCAAGTGGGTGTAAAGCCGCATAAACACAACCGTGAAAAGCAGCTAAACCCCATTATAAAAATAAATTAGTTTTAAAAACCCATGAAACAAAGACAGTGGAAGAGACAGAAATTCTTACAAAATTCATTCAGGGGCGGTGACGCAACCTGGATTGACCATATCTAGACCCACAGCTGGATGAGACATAAGGGTGGACATTCTTGGGGTTGAGAGGTATGGTGAGGTTGGGTGAGCCAACGCAGACCCTTTAAGGTAATACTGCGTGGTACCCATCCCTTGGGTCCCAAATCTCCAGGTTCAAGGGCATCTTCCTACATCGAAAACTTGCATGAGGAACCCAGAAGATGGTACACCGTGTGATTTTGAAAGGTTTCTAAAACGCACCTCATTTCTCATCTCCTTGTACTCGGGTTCGCCATTCCAGCTACTTCACTAGCAATCTCCCTACTTGGAGAATCAGCACCTTTAACCTCCTGTTCCGTACAGGTTGCAATTTGTCCTGAGGATGAACGGGAAGAGGGGCAGCCAATGAGAGACTAGATCTAGGTGTTGGGACAGGCACAGGTCACTCTATTTTCTCATCAGGAAGAAGAAATAACCACAGGCTCAGCCTGCCACCCGGAACCAGAATAGGGCCTGAGGCAATCCCGCGCTTCTGCGGCCAGCTCCCAAAAAAGCCAGTTGAAAAATGGAGCACATGGGCACTGCAATTCACAACCCTGCAGAGTTATAAATGATAACTCTCGTCCACAAATATATTGAGGGAAGGCAACGAAGAGGATTTGAAAGCAAGGCAGAATTGCAGGAAACAGGTTTCAGGAGGTAGATTCGAATTGCCTTTAAAGCACATGAAAAGCGGCAAAACGTGGACAATGATGCCCTGGGCCAAAAAGGGCGTATGCGTTTTTTCCTGAATATATTCAGGAAAAAACGCATACGCCCTTTTTGGCCAACCAAGCAACCTGGAAAGTCAAATCAGCGCTACAAAGAAGTCTCGCTTCCCATCCGTCAAAAGGGCCATGCTGATAAAAGTGTCAAAACCACAAATGCAGGACAGGCCATGGAGAAATTGGAGCCTTGCTACGCTGATGGGCGGGATGTAAATTGCCAACAGCCACTCTGGAGAAGTTTACGGTGAGGCCTGAAACATCGAAAAAACACAGCTTAGGGAGCATAGGGCACTTCCACTCATGGGCGTATAAATTTTGAAAACTAAAAATCAGCAAGACACAGGCACCCCAAAGTTTAGGGCTGCTCTGTTGACAAGAACCTCCACTTCATGACACCTTAAATATCCCAGGAAAGAGAAAAATGGATAAAGAAGTTGTGGTCCTTATGTACAATGGAATATCACTCAGCCATGAAATCAATGTCATAAGGCTAGTAGAAGCAAGATGGGTGGACGTAGGTACGACGATTCTAAGTGAAATAAGTCACACAGAAAAAGACACTTATCAAAAGCTATAACTTATACAGGGAATGTAAAAACCGCTACATTTGAACTGAATTACAAAACAGAACAAAGTCACACATTTAGAAAAAAAACTATGGTTGCTTAACGGGAAAGGTGAGGTGGGGTGATGGATAAAACAAGGGTTTCAAATTAGCTCAGATACCGTTCCATACACCCAATACGTAATAGACAAGACCTACTCCTTGCTCAGTGAACTGGACTCAACACCCCCTATTCACTGCACAAGAATATATGTGACTAGTAAGAATCTTAAAACCTATGTATTGATATCTCTCTGGAAGTGTGTCAAGTGGGTGTAAAGCCGCATAAACACAGCCGTGAAAAGCAGCTAAAGCCCATTATAAAAATAAATTAGTTTTAAAAACCCATGAAACAAAGACAGAGAAAGAGACAGAAATTCTTACAAAATTCATTCAGGGGCTGTGACGCAACCTGGATTGACCATATCTAGACCCACAGCTGGATGAGACATAAGGGTGGACATTCTTGGGGCTGAGAGGTTTGGTGAGGTTGCGTGAGCCAAAGCAGACCCTTTAAGGTAATACTGCGTGGTACCCATCCAATGTGTCCCAAATCTCCAGGTTCAAGGGCATCTTCCTACATCGAAAACTTGCATGAGGAACCCAGAAGATGGTACACCGTGTGATTTTGAAAGGTTTCTAAAACGCACCTCATTTCTCATCTCCTTGTGCTCGGGTTCGCCATTCCAGCTACTTCACTAGCAATCTCCCTACTTGGAGAATCAGCACCTTTAACCTCCTGTTCCGTACAGGTTGCAATTTGTCCTGAGGATGAACGGGAAGAGGGGCAGGCAATGAGAGACTAGATCTAGGTGTTGGGACAGGCACAGGTCACTCTATTTTCTCATCAGGAAGAAGAAATAACCACAGGCTCAGCCTGCCACCCGGAACCAGAATAGGGCCTGAGGCAATCCCGCGCTTCTGCGGCCAGCTCCCAAAAAAGTCAGTTGAAAAATGGAGCACATGGGCACTGCAATTCACAACCCTGCAGAGTTATAAATGATAACTCTCGTCCACAAATATACTGAGGGAAGTCAACGAAGAGGATTTGAAAGCAAGGCAGAATTGCAGGAAACAGGTTTCAGGAGGTAGATTCGAATCTCCTTTAAAGCACATGAAAAGCGGCAAAACGTGGACAATGATGCCCTTGGCCAAAAAGGGCGTATGCGTTTTTTCCTGAATATATTCAGGAAAAAACGCATACGCCCTTTTTGGCCAACCAAGCAACCTGGAAAGGCAAATCAGCGCTACAAAGAAGTCTCGCTTCCCATCCGTCAAAAGGGCCATGCTGATAAAAGTGTCAAAACCACAAATGCAGGACAGGCCATGGAGAAATTGGAGCCTTGCTACGCTCATGGGCGGGATGTAAATTGCCAACAGCCACCCTGGAGAAGTGTACGGTGAGGCCTGAAACATCGAAAAAACACAGCTTAGGGAGCATAGGGCACTTCCACTCATGGGCTTATAAATTTTGAAAACTAAAAATCAGCAAGACACAGGCACCCCAAAGTTTAGGGCTGCTCTGTTGACAAGAACCTCCACTTCATGACACCTTACATATCCCAGGGAAGAGAAAAATGGATAAAGAAGTTGTGGTCCTTATGTACAATGGAATATCACTCAGCCATGAAATCAATGTCATAAGGCTAGTAGCAGCATGATGAGTGGATTTAGGTACGACGACTCTAAGTGAAATAAGTCACACAGAAAAAGACACTTATCATAAGCTATCACGTATAGAGGGAATGTAAAAACTGCTACACTTGAACTGAATTACAAAAGAGAACAGAGTCACACGTTTAGAAAACACACTATGGCTGCTTAACGGTAAAGGTGAGGTGGTGTGATGCATAAAACAAGGGTTTCAAATTAGCTCAGATACCGTTCCATACACCCAATATGTAATAGACAAGACCTACTCCTTGCTCAGTGAACTGGACACAACACCCCCTATTCACCGCACAAGTATATATCTGACTAGTAAGAATCTTAAAACCTATGTATTGATATCTCTCTGGAAGTGTGTCAAGTGGGTGTAAAGCCGCATAAACACAGCCGTGAAAAGCAGCTAAACCCCATTATAAAAATAAATTACTTGTAAAAACCCGTAAAACAAAGACAGTGAAAGAGAGAGAAATTCTTACCCAATTCGTTCAGGGGCTGTGATGCAACCTGGATTGAACATATCTAGACCCACAGCTGGATGAGACCTAAGGGTGGACACTCTTGGGGCTGAGAGGTTGGGTGAGGTCGGGTGAGCCAACGCAGACCCTTAAAAGTAATACTGCGTGGTACCCATCCCATGGGTCCCAAATCTCCAGGTTCAAGGCCATCTTCCTACATCGAAAACATGCATGAGAAACCCAGAAAATGGTACACCGTGTGATTTTGAAAGTTTTCTAAAACGCACCTCATTTCTCATCTCCTTGTGCTCGGTTTCGCCATTCCAGCTACTTCACTAGCAATCTCCCTACTTGGAGAATCAGCACCTTTAACCTCCTGTTCCATACAGGTTGCAATTTGTCCTGAGGATGAACGGGAAGAGGGGCAACCAATGAGAGACTAGATCTAGGTGTTGGGACAGGCACAGGTCACTCTATTTTCCCATCAGGAAGAAGAAAATACCACAGGCTCAGCCTGCCACCCGGAACCAGAATAGGGCCTGAGGCAATCCCACGCTTTTGCGGCCAGATCCCAAAAAAGCGAGTTGAAAAATGGACCTCAGGGACACTGCAATTCACAAACCTGCAGACTTATAAATGATAATTCTCGTCCACAAATATATTGTGGGAAAACAACGAAGAGGATTTGAAAGCAAGGCAGAACTGCAGGAAACAGATTTCAGGAGGTAGATTCGAATCGCCTTTAAAGCACATGAAAAGCGGCAAAACGTTGACAATGATGACCTTGGCCAAAAAGGGCGTATGCGTTTTTTCCTGAATATATTCAGGAAAAAACGCATACGCCCTTTTTGGCCAACCAAGCAACCTGGAAAGGCAAATCAGCGCTACAAAGAAGTCTCGCTTCCCATCCGTCAAAAGGGCCATGCTGATAAAAGTGTCAAAACCACAAATGCAGGACAGGCCATGGAGAAATTGGAGCCTTGCTACGCTGATGGGCGGGATGTAAACTGCCAACAGCCACTCTGGAGAAGTGTACGGTGAGGCCTGAAACTTCGAAAAAACACAGCTTAGGGAGCATAGGGCACTTCCACTCATGGGCGTATAAATTTTGAAAACTAAAAATCAGCAAGACACAGGCACCCCAAAGTTTAGGGCTGCTCTGTTGACAAGAACCTCCACTTCATGACACCTTAAATATCCCAGGAAAGAGAAAAATGGATAAAGAAGTTGTGGTCCTTATGTACAATGGAATATCACTCAGCCATGAAATCAATGTCATAAGGCAAGTACAAGCAAGATGGGTGGACTTAGGTACGACAATTCTAAGTGAAATAAGTCACACAGAAAAAGACACTTATCAAAAGCTATAACTTATACAGGGAATGTAAAAACCGCTACATTTGAACTGAATTAAAAAACAGAACAAAGTCAAACATTTAGAAAAAAGACTATGGTTGCTTAACGGGAAAGGTGTGGTGGGGTGATGCATAAAACAAGGGTTTCAAATTAGCTCAGATACCGTTCCATACACCCAATACGTAATAGACAAGACCTACTCCTTGCTCAGTGAACTGGACTCAACACCCCCTATTCACCGCACAAGAATATATGTGACTAGTAAGAATCTTAAAACCTATGTATTGATATCTCTCTGGAAGTGTGTCAAGTGGGTGTAAAGCCGCATAAACACAGCCGTGAAAAGCAGCTAAATCCCATTATAAAAATAAATTAGTTTTAAAAACCCATGAAACAAAGACAGTGAAAGAGACAGAAATTCTTACAAAATTCATTCAGGGGCTGTGACTCAACCTGGATTGAACATATCTAGACCCACAGCTGGATGAGACATAAGGGTGGACATTCTTGGGGCTGAGAGTTTTGGTGAGGTTGGGTGAGCCAACGCAGACCCTTTAAGGTAATACTGCGTGGTACCCATCGCATGGGTCCCAAATCTCCAGGTTCAAGGGCATCTTCCTACATCGAAAACTTGCATGAGGAACCCAGAAGATGGTACACCGTGTGATTTTGAAAGGTTTCTAAAACGCACCTCATTTCTCATCTCCTTGTGCTCGGGTTCGCCATTCCAGCTACTTCACTAGCAATCTCCCTACTTGCAGAATCAGCACCTTTAAACTCCTGATCCGTACAGGTGGCAATTTGTCCTGAGGATGAACGGGAAGAGGGGCAGCCAATGAGAGACTAGATCTAGGTTTTGGGACAGGCACAGGTCACTCTATTTTCTCATCAGGAAGAAGAATTAACCACAGGCTCAGCCTGCCGCCCGGAACCAGAATAGGGCCTGAGGCAATCCCGTGCTTCTGCGGCCAGCTCCCAAAAAAGACAGTTGAAAAATGGAGCACATGGGCACTGCAATTCACAACCCTGCAGAGTTATAAATGATAACTCTCGTCCACAAATATACTGAGGGAAGGCAACGAAGAGGATTTGAAAGCAAGGCAGAATTGCAGGAAACAGGTTTCAGGAGGTAGATTCGAATCGCCTTTAAAGCACATGAAAAGCGGCAAAACGTCGACAATGATGCCCTTGGCCAAAAAGGGCGTATGCGTTTTTTCCTGAATATATTCAGGAAAAAACGCATACGCCCTTTTTGGCCAACCAAGCAACCTGGAAAGGCAAATCAGCGCTACAAAGAAGTCTCGCTTCCCATCCATCAAAAGGGCCATGCTGATAAAAGTGTCAAAACCACAAATGCAGGACAGGCCATGGAGAAATTGGAGCCTTGCTACGCTGATGGGCGGGATGTAAATTGCCAACAGCCACTCTGGACAAGTGTACGGTGAGGCCTGAAACATCGAAAAAACACAGCTTAGGGAGCATAGGGCACGTCCACTCATGGGCGTATAAATTTTGAAAACTAAAAATCAGCAAGACACAGGCACCCCAAAGTTTAGGGCTGCTCTGTTGACAAGAACCTCCACTTCATGACACCTTAAATATCCCAGGAAAGAGAAAAATGGATAAAGAAGTTGTGGTCCTTATGTACAATGCAATATCACTCAGACATGAAATCAATGTCATAAGGCTAGTAGAAGCAAGATGAGTGGATTTAGGTACGACGATTCTAAGTGAAATAAGTCACACAGAAATAGACACTTATCATAAGCTATCACTTATAGAGGGAATGTAAAAACCGCTACACTTGAACTGAATTACAAAACAGAACAGAGTCACACGTTTAGAAAACACACTATGGCTTGTTAACGGAAAAGGTGAGGTGGGGTGATGCATAAAACAAGGGTTTCAAATTCGCTCAGATACCGTTCCATACACCCAATATGTAATAGACAAGACCTACTCCTTGCTCAGTGAACTGGACTCAACACCCCCTATTCACCGCACAAGAATATATCTGATTAGTAAGAATCTTAAAACCTATGTATTGATATCTGTCTGGAAGTGAGTCAAGTGGGTGTAAAGCCGCATAAACACAGCCGTGAAAAGCAGCTAAACCCCATTATAAAAATAAATTACTTTTAAAAACCCGTAAAACAAAGACAGTGAAAGAGAGAGAAATTCTTACAAAATTCGTTCAGGGGCTGTGATGCAACCTGGATTGACCATATCTAGACCCACAGCTGAATGAGACATAAGGGTGGACACTTTTGGGGCTGAGAGTTTGGGTGAGGTTGGGTGAGCAAACGCAGACCCTTTAAATAATACTGCGTGGTACCCATCCCATGGGTCCCAAATCTCCAGGTTCAAGGGCATCTTCCTACATCGAAAACTTGCATGAGGAACCCAGAAGATGGTACACCGTGTGATTTTGAAAGGTTTCTAAAACGCACCTCATTTCTCATCTCCTTGTGCTCGGGTTCGCCATTCCAGCTACTTCACTAGCAATCTCCCTACTTGGAGAATCAGCACCTTTAACCTCCTGTTCCATACAGGTTGCAATTTGTCCTGAGGATGAACGGGAAGAGGGGCAACCAATGAGAGACTAGATCTAGGTGTTGGGACAGGCACAGGTCACTCTATTTTCCCATCAGGAAGAAGAAAATACCACAGGCTCAGCCTGCCACCCGGAACCAGAATAGGGCCTGAGGCAATCCCGCGCTTTTGCGGCCAGCTCCCAAAAAAGCGAGTTGAAAAATGGAGCTCAGGGACACTGCAATTCACAAACCCGCAGAGTTATAAATGATAACTCTCATCCACAGATATATTGAGGGAAGGCAACGAAGAGGATTTGAAAGCAAGGCAGAATTGCAGAAAACAGATTTCAGGAGGTAGATTCGAATCGCCTTTAAAGCACATGAAAAGCGGCAAAAGGTCGACAATGATGCCCTTGGCCAAAAAGGGCGTATGCGTTTTTTCCTGAATATATTCAGGAAAAAACGCATACGCCCTTTTTGGCCAACCAAGCAACCTGGAAAGGCAAATCAGTGCTACAAAGAGGTCTCGCTTCCCATCGGTCAAAAGGGCCATGCTGCAAAAAGTGTCAAAACCAGAAATGCAGGACAGGCCATGGAGAAATGGCAGCCTTGCTACGCTGATGAGCGGGATGTAAATTGCCAACAGCCACTCTGGAGAAGTATACGGTGTGTCCTGAAACATCGAAAAAACACAGCTTAGGGAGCATAGGGCACGTCCACTCATGGGCGTATAAATTGGGAAAACTAAAAATCAGCAAGACACAGGCACCCCAATGTTTAGGGCTGCTATGTTGACAAGAACCTCCACTTCATGACACCTTAAATATCCCAGGAAAGAGAAAAATGGATAAAGAAGTTGTGGTCCTTATGTACAAAGGAATATCACTCAGACATGAAATCAATGTCATAAGGCTTGTAGAAGCAAGATGAGTGGATTTAGGTATGACGATTCTAAGTGAAATAAGTCACACAGAAAAACACACTAATTATAAGCTATCACTTATAGAGGGAATGTAAAAACCGCTACACTTGAACTGAATTACAAAAGAGAACAGAGTCACACGTTTAGAAAACACACTATAGCTGCTTAACGGGAAAGGTGAGGTGGGGTGATGCATAAAACAAGGGTTTCAAATTCGCTCAGATACCGTTCCATACACACAATATGTAATAGACAAGACCTACTCCTTGCTCAGTGAAGTGGACTCAACACCCCCTATTCACCGCACAAGAATATTTCTGACTAGTAAGAATCGTAAAACCTATGTATTGATATCTCTCTGGAAGTGAGCCAAGTGGGTGTAAAGCCGCATAAACACAGCCGTGAAAAGCAGCTAAACCCCATTATAAAAATAAATTACTTTTAAAAACCCGTAAAACAAAGACAGTGAAAGAGAGAGAAATTCCTACAAAATTCGTTCAGGGGCTGTGATGCAACCTGGATGGACCATATCTAGACCCACACCTGGATGAGACATAAGGGTGGACACTCTTGGGGCTTAGAGGTTGGGTGAGGTTGGGTGAGCAAACTCAGACCCTTTAAAGTAATACTGCGTGGTACCCATCCCATGGGTGCCAAATCTCCAGGTTCAAGGGCATCTTCCTACATCGAAAACATGCATGAGAAACCCAGAAGATGGTACACCGTGTGATTTTGAAAGGTTTCTAAAACGCACCCCATTTCTCATCTCCTTGTGCTAGGGTTCGCCTTTCCAGCTACTTTACTAGCAATCTCCCTACTTGGAGAATCAGCACCTTTAAGCTCCTGTTCCCTACAGGTTGCAATTTGTCCTGAGGTTGAACGGGAAGAGGGACAACCAATGAGAGACTAGATCTAGGTGTTGGGACAGGCACAGGTCACTCTATTTTCCCATCAGGAAGAAGAATTAACCACAGGCTCAGCCTGCCGCCAGGAACCAGAATAGGGCCTGAGGCAATCCCGAACTTTTGCGGCCAGCTCCCAAAAAAGACAGTTGAAAAATGGAGCTCAGGGGCACTGCAATTCACAAACCTGCTGAGTTATAAATGATAACTCTCGTCCACAAATATATTGAGGGAAGGCAACGAAGAGGATTTGAAAGCAACGCAGAATTGCAGGAAGCAGGTTTCAGGAGGTAGATTCGAATCACCTTTAAAGCACATGAAAATTGGCATAACGTCGACAATGATGCCCTTGGCCAAAAAGGGCGTATGCGTTTTTTCCTGAATATATTCAGGAAAAAACGCATACGCCCTTTTTGGCCAACCAAGCAACCTGGAAAGGCAAATCAGCGCTACAATGAAGTCTCGCTTCCCATCGGTCAAAAGGGCCATGCTGCAAAAAGTGTCAAAACCAGAAATGCAGGACAGGCCATGTAGAAATTTCAGCCTTTCTACGCTGATGGGAGGGATGTAAATTGCCAACAGCCACTCTGGAGAACTGTACGGTGTGTCCTGAAACATCGAAAAAACACAGGTTAGGGAGCATAGGGCACGTCCACTCATGGGCGTATAAATTGGGAAAACTAAAAATCAGCAAGACACAGGCACACCAAAGTTTAGGGCTGCTCTGTTGATAAGAACCTCCACTTCATGACACCTTAAATATCCCAGGAAAGAGAAAAATAGATAAAGAAGTTGTGGTCCTTATGTACAATGGAATATCACTCAGACATGAAATCAATGTCATAAGGCTAGTAGAAGCAAGATGAGTGGATTTAGGTACGACGATTCTAAGTGAAATAAGTCACACAGAAAAAGACACTTATCAAAAGCTATCACTTATAGAGGGAATGTAAAAACCGCTACACTTGAACTGAATTACAAAACAGAACAGAGTCACACGTTTAGAAAACACACTATGGCTGCTTAACGGGAAAGGTGAGGTGGGGTGATGCATAAAACAAGGGTTTCATATTAGCTCAGATACCGTTCCATACACCCAATATGTAATAGACAAGACCTACTCCTTGCTCAGTGAACTGGACTCAACACCCCCTATTCACCGCACAAGTATATATCTGACTAGTAAGAATCTTAAAACCTATGTATTGATATCTCTCTGGAAGTGAGTCAAGTGGGTGTAAAGCCGCATAAACACAGCGGTGAAAAGCAGCTAAACCCCATTATAAAAATAAATTACTTTTAAAAACCAGTAAAACAAAGACAGTGAAAGAGAGAGAAATTCTTACAAAATTAGTTCAGAGGCTGTGATGCAATCTGGACTGACCATATCTGGACCCACAGCTGGATGAGACATAAGGGTGGACACTATTGGGGCTTAGAGGTTGGGTGATGTTGGATGAGCAAGTGCAGACCCTTTAAAGTAATACTGCGTGGTACCCATCCCATGGGTCCCAAATCTCCAGGTTCTAGGGCATCTTCCTACATCGAAAACCTGCATGAGAAACTCAGAAGATGGTACACCGTGTGATTTTGAAAGGTTTCTAAAACACACCCCATTTCTCATCTCCTTGTGCTCGGGTTCGCGTTTCCAGCTACTTCACTAGCAATCTCCCTACTTGGAGAATCAGCACCTTTAACCTCCTGTTCTGTACAGGTTGCAATTTGTCCTGAGGATGAACGGGAAGAGGGGCAACCAATGAGAGACTAGATCTAGGTGTTGGGACAGGCACAGGTCACTCTAATTTCCCATCAGGGAGATGAATTAACCACAGGCTCAGCCTGCCGCCGGGAACCAGAATAGGGCCTGAGGCAATCCCGTGCTTTTGCGGCCAGCTCCCAAACAAGACAGTTGAAAAATGGAGCTCAGGGGCACTGCCATTCACAAACCTGCTGAGTTATAAATGATAACTCTCGTCCACAAATATATTGAGGGAAGGCAACGAAGAGGATTTGAAAGCAAGGCAGAATTGCAGGAAACAGGTTTCAGGAGGTAGATTCGAATCGCCTTTAAAGCACATGAAAAGCGGCAAAACGTCGACAATGATGCCCTTGGCCAAAAAGGGCGTATGCGTTTTTTCCTGAATATATTCAGGAAAAAACGCATACGCCCTTTTTGGCCAACCAAGCAACCTGGAAAGGCAAATCAGCGCTACAAAGAAGTCTCGCTTCCCATCGGTCAAAAGGGCCATGCTGCAAAAAGTGTCAAAACCAGAAATGCAGGACAGGCCATGGAGAAATGGCAGCCTTGCTACGCTGATGGGCGGGATGTAAATTGCCAACAGCCACTCTGGAGAAGTGTATGGTGTGTCCTGAAACATCGAAAAAACACAGCTTAGGGAGCGTACGGCACGTCCACTCATGGGCGTATAAATTGGGAAAAAGAAAAATCAGCAAGACACAGGCACCACAAAGTTTAGGGCTGCTCTGTTGACAAGAACCTCCACTTCATGACAACTTAAATATCCCAGGAAAGAGAAAAATGGATAAAGAAGTCGTGGTCCTTATGTACAATGGAATATCACTCAGACATGAAATCAATGTCATAAGGCTAGTAGAAGCAAGATGAGTGGAGTTAGGTACGACGATTCTAAGTGAAATAAGTCACACAGAAAAAGACACTTATCATAAGCTATCACTTATAGAGGGAATGTAAAAACCGCTACACTTGAACTAAATTACAAAACAGAACAGAGTCACACGTTTAGAAAACACACTATGGCTGCTTAACGGGAAAGGTGAGGTGGGGTGATGCATAAAACAAGGGGTTCAAATTCGCTCAGATACCGTTCCATACACCCAATATGTAATAGACAAGACCTACTCCTTGCTCAGTGAACTGGACTCAACACCCCCTATACACCGCACAAGAATATAGGTGACTAGTAAGAATCTTAAAACCTATGTATTGATATATGTCTGGAAGTGAGTCAAGTGGGTGTAAAGCCGCATAAACACAGCCGTGAAAAGCAACTAAACCCCATTATAAAAATAAATTACTTTTAAAAACCCGTAAAACAAAGACAGTGAAAGAGAGAGAAATTCTTACAAAATTCGTTCAGGGGCTGTGATGCAACCTGGATTGACCATATCTACACGCACAGGTGGATGAGACATAAGGGTGGACACTCTTGGGGCTGAAAGTTTGGGTTAGGTTGGGTGAGCAAACACAGACCCTTTAAAGTAATACTGCGTGGTACCCATCCCATGGGTCCCAAGTCTCCAGGTTCAAGGGCATTTTCCTACATCGAAAACATGCATGAGAAACTCAGAAGATGGTACACCGTGTGATTTTGAAAGGTTTCTAAAACGCACCTCATTTCTCATCTCCTTGTGCTCGGGTTCGCCATTCCAGCTACTTTACTAGCAATCTCCCTACTTGGAGAATCAGCACCTTTAACCTCCTGTTCTGTACAGGTTGCAATTTGTCCTGAGGATGAACGGGAAGAGGGGCAACCAATGAGAGACTAGATCTAGGTGTTGGGACAGGCACAGGTCACTCTAATTTCCCATCAGGAAGAAGAATTAATCACAGGCTCAGCCTGCCGCCCAGAAGCACAATAGGGCCTGAGGCAATCCCGCGCTTTTGCGGCCAGCTCCCAAAAAAGCGAGTTGAAAAATGGAGCTCAGGGACACTGCAATTCACAAACCCGCAGAGTTATAAATGATAACTCTCATCCACAGATATATTGAGGGAAGGCAACGAAGAGGATTTGAAAGCAAGGCAGAATTGCAGAAAACAGATTTCAGGAGGTAGATTCGAATCGCCTTTAAAGCACATGAAAAGCGGCAAAAGGTCGACAATGATGCCCTTGTCCAAAAAGGGCGTATGCGTTTTTTCCTGAATATATTCAGGAAAAAACGCATACGCCCTTTTTGGCCAACCAAGCAACCTGGAAAGGCAAATCAGCGCTACAAAGAAGTCTCGCTTCCCATCGGTCAAAAGGGCCATGCTGCAAAAAGTGTCAAAACCAGAAATGCAGGACAGGCCATGGAGAAATGGCAGCCTTGCTACGCTGATGGGCGGGATGTAAATTGCCAACAGCCACTCTGGAGAAGTGTATGGTGTGTCCTGAAACATCGAAAAAACACAGCTTAGGGAGCGTACGGCACGTCCACTCATGGGCGTATAAATTGGGAAAAAGAAAAATCAGCAAGACACAGGCACCCCAAAGTTTAGGGCTGCTCTGTTGACAAGAACCTCCACTTCATGACAACTTAAATATCCCAGGAAAGAGAAAAATGGATAAAGAAGTCGTGGTCCTTATGTACAATGGAATATCACTCAGACATGAAATCAATGTCATAAGGCTAGTAGAAGCAAGATGAGTGGAGTTAGGTACGACGATTCTAAGTGAAATAAGTCACACAGAAAAAGACACTTATCATAAGCTATCACTTATAGAGGGAATGTAAAAACCGCTACACTTGAACTAAATTACAAAACAGAACAGAGTCACACGTTTAGAAAACACACTATGGCTGCTTAACGGGAAAGGTGAGGTGGGGTGATGCATAAAACAAGGGGTTCAAATTCGCTCAGATACCGTTCCATACACCCAATATGTAATAGACAAGACCTACTCCTTGCTCAGTGAACTGGACTCAACACCCCCTATACACCGCACAAGAATATAGGTGACTAGTAAGAATCTTAAAACCTATGTATTGATATATGTCTGGAAGTGAGTCAAGTGGGTGTAAAGCCGCATAAACACAGCCGTGAAAAGCAACTAAACCCCATTATAAAAATAAATTACTTTTAAAAACCCGTAAAACAAAGACAGTGAAAGAGAGAGAAATTCTTACAAAATTCGTTCAGGGGCTGTGATGCAACCTGGATTGACCATATCTACACGCACAGGTGGATGAGACATAAGGGTGGACACTCTTGGGGCTGAAAGTTTGGGTTAGGTTGGGTGAGCAAACACAGACCCTTTAAAGTAATACTGCGTGGTACCCATCCCATGGGTCCCAAGTCTCCAGGTTCAAGGGCATTTTCCTACATCGAAAACATGCATGAGAAACTCAGAAGATGGTACACCGTGTGATTTTGAAAGGTTTCTAAAACGCACCTCATTTCTCATCTCCTTGTGCTCGGGTTCGCCATTCCAGCTACTTTACTAGCAATCTCCCTACTTGGAGAATCAGCACCTTTAACCTCCTGTTCTGTACAGGTTGCAATTTGTCCTGAGGATGAACGGGAAGAGGGGCAACCAATGAGAGACTAGATCTAGGTGTTGGGACAGGCACAGGTCACTCTAATTTCCCATCAGGAAGAAGAATTAATCACAGGCTCAGCCTGCCGCCCAGAAGCACAATAGGGCCTGAGGCAATCCCGCGCTTTTGCGGCCAGCTCCCAAAAAAGCGAGTTGAAAAATGGAGCTCAGGGACACTGCAATTCACAAACCTGCAGAGTTATAAATGATAACTCTCATCCACAGATATATTGAGGGAAGGCAACGAAGAGGATTTGAAAGCAAGGCAGAATTGCAGAAAACAGATTTCAGGAGGTAGATTCGAATCGCCTTTAAAGCACATGAAAAGCGGCAAAAGGTCGACAATGATGCCCTTGGCCAAAAAGGGCGTATGCGTTTTTTCCTGAATATATTCAGGAAAAAACGCATACGCCCTTTTTGGCCAACCAAGCAACCTGGAAAGGCAAATCAGCGCTACAAAGAAGTCTCGCTTCCCATCGGTCAAAAGGGCCATGCTGCAAAAAGTGTCAAAACCAGAAATGCAGGACAGGCCATGGAGAAATGGCAGCCTTGCTACGCTGATGAGCGGGATGTAAATTGCCAACAGCCACTCTGGAGAAGTGTACAGTGTGTACTGAAACATCGAAAAAAAAAAGCTTATGGAGCATAGGGCACGTCCACTCATGGGAGTATAAATTGGGAAAACTAAAAATCAGCAAGACACAGGCACCCCAATGTTTAGGGCTGCTCTGTTGACAAGAACCTCCACTTCATGACAACTTAAATATCCCAGGAAAGAGAAAAATGGATAAAGAAGTCGTGGTCCTTATGTACAATGGAATATCACTCAGACATGAAATCAATGTCATAAGGCTAGTAGAAGCAAGATGAGTGGAGTTAGGTACGACGATTCTAAGTGAAATAAGTCACACAGAAAAAGACACTTATCATAAGCTATCACTTATAGAGGGAATGTAAAAACCGCTACACTTGAACTGAATTACAAAACAGAACAGAGTCACACGTTTAGAAAACACACTATGGCTGCTTAACGGGAAAGGTGAGGTGGGGTGATGCATAAAACAAGGGGTTCAAATTCGCTCAGATACCGTTCCATACACCCAATATGTAATAGACAAGACCTACTCTTTGCTCAGTGAACTGGACTCAACACCCCCTATTCACCGAACAAGAATATATGTGACTAGTAACAATCTTAAAACCTATGTATTGATATCTGTCTGAAAGTGAGTCAAGTGGGTGTAAATCCGCATAAACACAGCCGTGAAAAGCAGCTAAACCCCATTATAAAAATAAATTACTTTTAAAAACCCGTAAAACAAAGACAGTGAAAGAGAGAGAAATTCTTACAAAATTCGTTCAGGGGCTGTGATGCAACCTGGATTGACCATATCTAGACCCACAGCTGGATGAGACATAAGGGTGGACACTCTTGGGGCTGAGAGGTTGGGTGAGGTTGGGTGAGAAAACGCAGACCCTTTAAATTAATACTGCATGGTACCCATCCCATGGGTCCCCAATCTCCAGGTTCAAGGGCATCTTCCTACATCGAAATCTTGCATGAGGAACCCAGAAGAAGGTACACCGTGTGATTTTGAAAGGTTTCTAAAACGCACCTCATTTCTCATTTCCTTGTGCTCGGGTTCGCCATTCCAGCTACTTCACTAGCAATCTCCCTACTTGGAGAATCAGCACCTTTAACCTCCTGTTCCGTACAGGTTGCAATTTGTCCTGAGGATGAACGGGAAGAGGGGCAACCAATGAGAGACTAGATCTAGGTGTTGGGACAGGCACAGGTCACTCTATTTTCCCATCAGGAAGAAGAATTAACCACAGGCTCAGCCTGCCGCCGGGAACCAGAATAGGGCCTGAGGCAATCCCGTGCTTTTGCGGCCAGCTCCCAAACAAGACAGTTGAAAAATGGAGCTCAGGGGCACTGCCATTCACAAACCTGCTGAGTTATAAATGATAACTCTCGTCCACAAATATATTGAGGGAAGGCAACGAAGAGGATTTGAAAGCAAGGCAGAATTGCAGGAAACAGGTTTCAGGAGGTAGATTCGAATCGCCTTTAAAGCACATGAAAAGCGGCAAAACGTGGACAATGATGCCCTTGGCCAAAAAGGGCGTAGGCGTTTTTTCCTGAATATATTCAGGAAAAAACGCATACGCCCTTTTTGGCCAACCAAGCAACCTGGAAAGGCAAATCAGCGCTACAAAGAAGTCTCGCTTCCCATCGGTCAAAAGGGTCATGCTGCAAAAAGTGTCAAAACCAGAAATGCAGGACAGGCCATGGAGAAATGGCAGCCTTGCTACGCTGATGGGCGGGATGTTAATTGCCAGCAGCCACTCTGGAGAAGTGTATGGTGTGTCCTGAAACATCGAAAAAACACAGCTTAGGGAGCGTACGGCACGTCCACTCATGGGCGTATAAATTGGGAAAAAGAAAAATCAGCAAGACACAGGCACCCCAAAGTTTAGGGCTGCTCTGTTGACAAGAACCTCCACTTCATGACACCTTAAATATCCCAGGAAAGAGAAAAATGGATAAAGAAGTCGTGGTCCTTATGTACAATGGAATATCACTCAGACATGAAATCAATGTCATAAGGCTAGTAGAAGCAAGATGAGTGGAGTTAGGTACGACGATTCTAAGTGAAATAAGTCACACAGAAAAAGACACTTATCATAAGCTATCACTTATAGAGGGAATGTAAAAACCGCTACACTTGAACTGAATTACAAAACAGAACAGAGTCACACGATTAGAAAACACACTATGGCTGCTTAACGGGAAAGGTGAGGTGGGGTGATGCATAAAACAAGGGGTTCAAATTTGCTCAGATACCGTTCCATACACCCAATATGTAATAGACAAGACCTACTCCTTGCTCCGTGAACTGGACTCAACACCCCCTATTCACCGCACAAGAATATATGTGACTAGTAACAATCTTAATACCTATGTATTGATATCTGTCTGAAAGTGAGTCAAGTGGGTGTAAATCTGCATAAACACAGCCGTGAAAAGCAGCTAAACCCCATTATAAAAATAAATTACTTTTAAAAACCCGTAAAACAAAGACAGTGAAAGAGAGAGAAATTCTTACAAAATTCGTTCAGAGGCTGTGATGCAACCTGGATTGACCATATCTAGACCCACAGCTGGATGAGACATAAGGGTGGACACTCTTGGGGCTGAGAGGTGGGGTGAGCAAACGCAGACCCTTTAAAGTAATACTGCGTGATACCCATCCCATGGGTCCCAAATCTCCAGGTTCAAGGGCATCTTCCTACATCGAAAACATGCATGAGAAACTCAGAAGATGGTACACCGTGTGATTTTGAAAGGTTTCTAAAACACATCCCATTTCTCATCTCCTTGTGCTCGGGTTCGCCTTTCCAGCTACTTTACTAGCAATCAAATTACTTGGAGAATCAGCACCTTTAACCTCCTGTTCCCTACAGGTTGCAATTTGTCCTGAGGATGAACGGGAAGAGGGGCAACCAATGAGAGACTAGATCTAGGTTTTGGGACAGGCACAGGTCACTCTATTTTCCCATCAGGAAGAAGAATTAACCACAGGCTCAGCCTGCTGCCAGGAACCAGAATAGGGCCTGAGGCAATCCCGTGCTTTTGCGGCCAGCTCCCAAAAAAGACAGTTGAAAAATGGAGCTCAGGGGCACTGCCATTCACAAACATGCTGAGTTATAAACGATAACTCTCGTCCACAAATATATTGAGGGAAGGCAATGAAGAGGATTTGAAAGCAAGGCAGAATTGCAGGAAACAGGTTTCAGGAGGTAGATTCGAATCGCTTTAAAGCACATGAAAAGCGGCAAAACGTCGACAATGATGCCCTTGGCCAAAAAGGGCGTATGCGTTTTTTCCTGAATATATTCAGGAAAAAACGCATACGCCCTTTTTGGCCAACCAAGCAACCTGGAAAGGCAAATCAGCGCCACAAAGAAGTCTCGCTTCCCATCGGTCAAAAGGGTCATGCTGCAAAAAGTGTCAAAACCAGAAATGCAGGACAGGCCATGGAGAAATGGCAGCCTTGCTACGCTGATGGGCGGGATGTTAATTGCCAGCAGCCACTCTGGAGAAGTGTATGGTGTGTCCGGAAACATCGAAAAAACACAGCTTAGGGAGCGTAGGGCACGTCCACTCATGGGCGTATAAATTGGGAAAAAGAAAAATCAGCAAGACACAGGCACCCCAAAGTTTAGGGCTGCTCTGTTGACAAGAACCTCCACTTCATGACAACTTAAATATCCCAGGAAAGAGAAAAATGGATAAAGAAGTCGTGGTCCTTATGTACAATGGAATATCACTCAGACATGAAATCAATGTCATAAGGCTAGTAGAAGCAAGATGAGTGGAGTTAGGTACGACGATTCTAAGTGAAATAAGTCACACAGAAAAAGACACTTATCATAAGCTATCACTTATAGAGGGAATGTAAAAACCGCTACACTTGAACTGAATTACAAAACAGAACAGAGTCACACGTTTAGAAAACACACTATGGCTGCTTAACGGGAAAGGTGAGGTGGGGTGATGCATAAAACAAGGGGTTCAAATTCGCTCAGATACCGTTCCATACACCCAATATGTAATAGACAAGACCTACTCCTTGCTCAGTGAACTGGACTCAACACCCCCTATTCACCGCACAAGAATATAGGTGACTAGTAAGAATCTTAAAACCTATGTATTGATATATGTCTGGAAGTGAGTCAAGTGGGTGTAAAGCCGCATAAACACAGCCGTGAAAAGCAACTAAACCCCATTATAAAAATAAATTACTTTTAAAAACCCGTAAAACAAAGACAGTGAAAGAGAGAGAAATTCTTACAAAATTCGTTCAGAGGCTGTGATGCAACCTGGATTGACCATATCTACACGCTCATGTGGATGAGACATAAGGGTGGACACTCTTGGGGCTGAAAGGTTGGGTTAGGTTGGGTGAGCAAACGCAGACCCTTTAAAGTAATACTGCGTGGTACCCATCCCATGGGTCCCAAGTCTCCAGGTTCAAGGGCATCTTCCTACATCGAAAACATGCATGAGAAACTCAGAAGATGGTACACCGTGTGATTTTGAAAGGTTTCTAAAACGCACCTCATTTCTCATCTCCTTGTGCTCGGGTTTGCCATTCCAGCTACTTTACTAGCAATCTCCCTACTTGGAGAATCAACACCTTTAACCTCCTGTTCTGTACAGGTTGCAATTTGTCCTGAGGATGAACGGGAAGAGGGGCAACCAATGAGAGACTACATCTAGGTGTTGGGACAGGCACAGGTCACTCTATTTTCCCATCAGGAAGAAGAATTAAGCACAGGCTCAGCCTGCCGCCGGGAACCAGATTAGTGCCTGAGGCAATCCCGCGCTTCTGCGGCCAGCTCCGAAAAAAGCCAGTTGAAAAATGGAGCACATGGGCACTGCAATTCACAAACCTGCAGAGTTATAAATGATAACTCTCGTCCACAAATATATTGAGGGAAGGCAACGAAGAGGATTTGAAAGCAAGGCAGAGTTGCATGAAACAGGTTTCAGGAGGTAGATTCGAATCGCCTTTCAAGCACATGAAAAGCGGCAAAACGTGGAAAATGATGCCCTTGGCCAAAAAGGGCGTATGCGTTTTTTCCTGAATATATTCAGGAAAAAACGCATACGCCCTTTTTGGCCAACCAAGCAACCTGGAAAGGCAAATCAGCGCTACAAAGAAGTCTCGCTTCCCATGGGTCAAAAGGGCCATGCTGAAAAAAGTGTCAAAACCACAAATGCAGGACAGGCCATGGAGAAATGGGAGCCTTGCCACGCTGATGGGCGGGATGTAAATTGCCAACAGCCACTCTGGAGAAGTGTACGGTGTGGCCTGAAACATCGAAAAAACAAAGTTTATGGAGCATAGGGCACTTCCACTCATGGGCGTATAAATTGGGAAAACTAAAAATCAGCAAGACTCAGGCACCCCAAAGTTTAGGGCTGCTCTGTTGACAAGAACCTCCACTTCACGAAACCTTAAATATCCCAGGAAGGAGAAAAATGGATAAAGAAGTCGTGGTCCTTATGTACAATGGAATATCACTCAGCCATGAAATCAATGTCATAAGGCTAGTAGCAGCATGATGAGTGGATTTAGGTACGACGACTCTAAGTGAAATAAGTCACACAGAAAAATACACTTATCAAAAGCTATCACTTATAAAGGGAATGTAAAAACCGCTACAATTGAACTGAATTACAAATCAAAACAGAGTCACACATTTAGAAAACACACTATGGCTGCTTAACGGGAAAGGTGACGTGGGGTGATGCATAAAACAAGGGTTTCAAATTAGCTCAGATACCGTTCCATACACCCAATATGTAATAGACAAGACCTACTCCTTGCTCAGTGAACTGGACTCAACACCCCCTATTCACCACACAAGAATATATCTGACTAGTGAGAATCGTAAAACTTATGTATTGATATCTCTCTAGAAGTGAGTCAAGTGGGTGTAAAGCCGCATAAACACAGCCGTGAAAAGCAGCTAAACCCCATTATAAAAATAAATTAGTTTTAAAAACCCATGAAACAAAGACAGTGAAAGAGAGAGAAATTCTTACAAAATTCATTCAGGGGCTGTGACGCAACCTGGATTGACCATATCTAGACCCACAGCTGGATGAGACATAAGGGTGGACACTCTTGGGGCTGAGAGGTTTGGTGTGGTTGGGTGAGCAAATGCAGACGCTTTAAAGTAATACTGCGTGGTACCCATCCCATGGGTCCCAAATCTCCAGGTTCAAAGGCATCTTCCTACATCGAAAACATGCATGAGAAACCCAGAAGATGGTACACCGTGAGATTGGGAAAGTTTCTAAAACGCACCTCATTTCTCAACTCCGTGTGCTCGGGTTCCCCATTCCAGCTACTTTACTAGCAATCTCCCTACTTGGAGAATCAGCACCTTTAACCTCCTGTTCCATACAGGTTGCAATTTGTCCTAAGGATGAATGGGAAGAGGGGCAACCAATGAGAGACTAGATCTAGGTGTTGGGACAGGCAGAGGTCACTCTATTTTCCCATCAGGAAGAAGAATTAACCACAGGCTCAGCCTGCCGCCCGGAACCAGAATAGGGCCTGAGGCAATCCCGCGCTTCTGCGGCCAGCTCCCAAAAAAGCCAGTTGATAAATGCAGCACATGGGCACTGCAATTCACAAACCTGCAGAGTTATAAATGATAACTCTCGTCCACAAATATATTGAGGGAAGGCAACGAAGAGGATTTGAAAGCAAGGCAGAGTTGCAGGAAACAGGTTTCAGGAGGTAGATTCGAATCGCCTTTAAAGCACATGAAAAGCGGCAAAACGTCGACAATGATGCCCTTGGCCAAAAAGGGCGTATGCGTTTTTTCCTGAATATATTCAGGAAAAAACGCATACGCCCTTTTTGGCCAACCAAGCAACCTGGAAAGGCAAATCAGCGCTACAAAGAAGTCTCGCTTCCCATCGGTCCAAAAGGCCATGCTGAAAAAAGTGTCAAAACCACAAATGCAGGACAGGCCATGGAGAAATAGGAGCCTTGCTACGCTGATGAGCGGGATGTAAATTGCCAACAGCCACTCTGGAGAAGTGTACGGTGTGTCCTGAAACATCGAAAAAACAAAGCTTAGGGAGCATAGGGCACTTCCACTCATGGGCGTATAAATTGGGAAAACTAAAATCAGCAAGACACAGGCACCCCAAAGTTTAGGGCTGCTCTGTTGACAAGAACCTCCACTTCATGACACCTTAAATATCCCAGGAAAGAGAAAAATGGATAAAGAAGTTGTGGTCCTTATGTACAATGGAATATCACTCAGCCATGAAATCAATATCATAAGGCTAGTAGCAGCATGATGATTGGTTTTAGGTACGACGACTCTAAGTGAAATAAGTCACACAGAAAAAGACACATATCAAAAGCTATCACTTATAGAGGGAATGTAAAAACCGCTACACTTGAACTGAATTACAAATCAGAACAGTGTCACCCATTTTGAAAACACACTATGGCTGCTTAACGGGAAAGGTGAGGTGGGGTGATGCATAAAACAAGGGTTTCAAATTCGCTCAGATACCGTTCCATACACCCAATATGTAATAGACAAGACCTACTCCTTGCTCAGTGAACTGGACTCAACACCCTCTATTCACCGCACAAGAATATATCTGACTAGTGAGAATCTTAAAACCTATGTATTGATATCTCTCTGGAAGTGAGTCAAGTGGGTGTAAATCCGCATAAACACAGCCGTGAAAAGCAGCTAAACCCCATTATAAAAATAAATTAGTTTTAAAAACGCATGAAACAAAGACAGTGAAAGAGAGAGAAATTCTTACAAAATTCATTCAGGGGCTGTGACGCAACCTGGATTGACCATATCTAGACCCACAGCTGGATGAGACATAATGGTGGACACTCTTGGGGCTGAGAGGTTTGGTGAGGTTGGGTGAGCCAACGCAGACCCTTTAAAGTAATAATGCATGGTACCCATCCCATGGGTCCCAAATCTCCAGGTTCAAGGGCATCTTCCTACATTGAAAACTTGCATGAGGAACCTAGAAGATGTTACAGCATGTGATTTTGAAAGGTTTCTAAAACGCACCTCATTTCTCATCTCCTTGTGCTCGGGTACGCCATTCTAGCTAATTTACTAGCAATCTCCCTACTTGGAGAATCAGCACCTTTAACCTCCAGTTCCGTATAGGTTGCAATTTGTCCTGAGGATGAACGGGAAGAGGGGCAACCAATGAGAGACTAGATCTAGGTGTTGGGACAGGCACAGGTCACTCTATTTTCCCATCAGGAAGAAGAAATAACCACAGGCTCAGCCTGCCACCCGGAACCAGAAAAGGGCCTGAGGCAATCCCGCGCTTTTGCGGCCAGATCCCAAAAAAGCGAGTTGAAAAATGGAGCTCAGTGGCACTGCAATTCACAAGCCTGCAGAGTTATAAATGATAACTCTCGTCCACAAATATATTGAGGGAAGGCAACGAAGAGGATTTGAAAGCAAGGCAGAACTGCAAAACACAGATTTCAGGAGGTAGATTCGAATCGCCTTTCAAGCACATGAAAAGCGGCAAAACATGGAAAATGATGCCCTTGGAAAAAAAGGGCGTATGCCTTTTTTCCTGAATATATTCAGGAAAAAACGCATACGCCCTTTTTGGCCAACCAAGCAACCTGGAAAGGCAAATCAGCGCTACAAAGAAGTCTCGCTTCCCATCGGTCAAAAGGGTCATGCTGAAAAAAGTGTCAAAACCACAAATGCAGGACAGGCCATGGAGAAATGGGAGCCTTGCTACGCTGATGGGCGGGATGTAAATTGCCAACAGCCACTCTGGAGAAGTGTACGGTGTGGCCTGAAACATCGAAAAAACACAGTTTATGGAGCATAGGGCACTTCCACTCATGGGCGTATAAATTGGGAAAACTAAAAATCAGCAAGACTCAGGCACCCCAAAGTTTAGGGCTGCTCTGTTGAGAAGAACCTCCACTTCACGAAACCTTAAATATCCCAGGAAAGAGAAAAATGGATAAAGAAATCGTGGTCCTTATGTACAATGAAATATCACTCAGCCATGAAATCAATGTCATAAGGAGAGTAGAAGCAAGATGGGTGGAATTAGGTACGATGATTCTAAGGGAAATAAGACACACAGAAAAAGACACTTATCAAAAGCTATCACTTATAGAGTGAATGTAAAAACCGCTACACTTGAATTGAATTACAAATCAGAACAGAGTCACACATTTAGAAAACACACTATGGCTGCTTAACGGGAAAGGTGACGTGGGGTGATGCATAAAACAAGGGTTTCAAATTAGCTCAGATACCGTTCCATACACCCAATATGTAATAGACAAGACCTACTCCTTGTTCAGTGAACTGGACTCAACACCCCCTATTCACCGCACAAGAATATATCTGACTAGTGAGAATCTTAAAACTTATGTATTGATATCTCTCTGGAAGTGAGTCAAGTGGGTGTAAAGCCGCATAAACACAGCCGTGAAAAGCCGCTAAACCCCATTATAAAAATAAATTACTTTTAAAAACCCGTAAAACAAAGACAGTGAAAGAGAGAGAAATTCTTACAAAATTCATTCAGGGGCTGTGACACAACCTGGATTGACCATATCTAGACCCACAGCTGGATGAGACATAAGGGTGGACACTCTTGGGGCTAAGAGGTTTGGTGAGGTTGAGTGAGCAAACGCAGACCCTTTAAAGTAATACTGCGCGGTTCCCATCCCATGGGTCCCAAATCTCCAGGTTTAAGGGCATCTTCCTACATCGAAAACATGCATGAGAAACCCAGAAGATGGTACACCGTGTGATTGGGAAAGTTTCTAAAACACACCTCATTTCTCAACTCCGTGTGCTCAGGTTCGCCATTGCAGCTTCTTTAATAGCAATCTCCCTACTTGGAGAATCAGCACCTTTAACCTCCTGTTCCGTACAGCTTGCAATTTGTCCTGAGGATGAACGGGAAGAGGGGCAACCAATTACAGACTAGATCTAGGTGTTGGGACAGGCACAGGTCACTCTATGTTCCCATCAGGAAGAAGAAATAACCACAGGCTCAGCCTGCTGCCAGGAACCAGAATAAGGCCTGAGGCAATCCCGTGCTTTTGCGGGCATATCCCAAAAAAGCGAGTTGAAAAATGGAGATCAGGTTCACTGCAATTCACAAACCTGCAGAGTTATAAATGATAACTCTCGTCCAGAAATATATTGAGGGAAGGCAACGAAGAGGATTTGAAAGCAAGGCAGAATTGCAGGAAACAGGTTTCAGGAGGTAGATTCGAATCGCTTTTAAAGCACATGAAAAGCGGCAAAACGTCGACAATGATGCCCTTGGCCAAAAAGGGCGTATGCGTTTTTTCCTGAATATATTTAGGAAAAAACGCATACACCCTTTTTGGCCAACCAAGCAACCTGGAAAGGCAAATCAGCGCTACAAAGAAGTCTCGCTTCCCATCGGTCAAAAGGGCCATGCTGCAAAAAGTGTCAAAACCAGAAATGCAGTACAGGCCATGGAGAAAGGGGAGCCTTGCTACGCTGATGGGCGGTATGTAAATTGCCAACATTCACTCTGGAGAAGTGTACGGTGTGTCCTGAAACATCGAAAAAACACAGCATAGGGAGCATAGGGCACTTCCACTCATGGGCGTATAAATTGGGAAAACTAAAAATCAGCAAGACACAGGCACCCCAAAGTTTAGGGCTGCTCTGTTGACAAGAACCTCCACTTCATGACACCTTAAATATCCCAGGAAAGAGAAAAATGGATAAAGAAGTTGTGGTCCTTATGTACAATGGAATATCACTCAGCCATGAAATCAATGTCATAAGGCTAGTAGCAGCATGATGAGTGGATTTAGGTACGACGACTCTAAGTGAAATAAGTCACACAGAAAAAGACACTTATCGTAAGCTATCACTTATAGAGGGAATTTAAAAACCGCTACACTTGAACTGAATTACAAAACAGAACAGAGTCACACGTTTAGAAAACACACTATGGCTGCTTAACGGGAAAGGTGAGGTGGGGTGATGCATAAAACAAGGGTTTCAAATTCGCTCAGATACCGTTCCATACACCCAATATGTAATAGACAAGACCTACTCCTTGCTCAGTGAACTGGACTCAAGACCCCCTATTCACCGCACAAGAATATATGTGACTAGTAAGAATCTTAAAACCTATGTATTGATATCTCTCTGGAAGTGTGTCAAGTGGGTGTAAAGCTGCATAAACACAGCCGTGAAAAGCAGCTAAACCCCATTATAAAAATAAATTAGTTTTAAAAACCCATGAAACAAAGACAGTGAAAGAGACAGAAATTCTTACAAAATTCATTCAGGGGCTGTGATGCAACCTGGATTGAACATATCTAGACCCACAGCTGGATGAGACATAAGGGTGGACATTCTTGGGGCTGAGAGGTTTGGTGAGGTTGGGTGAGCCAACGCAGACCCTTTAAGGAAATACTGCGTGGTACCCATCCCATGGGTCCAAAATCTCCGGGTTCAAGGGCATCTTCCTACATCGAAAACTTGCATTAGGAACCCAGAAGATGGTACACCATGTGATTTTGAAAGGTTTCTAAAACGCACCTCATTTCTCATCTCCTTGTGCTCGGGTTCGCCATTCCAGCTACTTCACTAGCAATCTCCCTACTTAGAGAATCAGCACCTTTAACCGCCTGTTCCGTACAGGTTGCAATTTGTCCTGAGGATGAACGGGAAGAGGGGCAGCCAATGAGAGACTAGATCTAGGTGTTGGGACAGGCACAGGTCACTCTATTTTCTCATCAGGAAGAAGAAATAACCACAGGCTCAGCCTGCCACCTGGAACCAGAATAGGGCCTGAGGCAATCCCGCGCTTCTGCGGCCAGCTCTCAAAAAAGCCAGTTGAAAAATGGAGCACATGGGCACTGCAATTCACAACTCTGCAGAGTTATAAATGATAACTCTCGTCCACAAATATATTGAGGGAAGGCAACGAAGAGGATTTGAAAGCAAGGCAGAATTGCAGGAAACAGGTTTCAGGAGGTAGATTCGAATCGCCTTTAAAGCACATGAAAAGCGGCAAAACGTGGACAATGATGCCCTTGGCCAAAAAGGGCGTATGCGTTTTTTCCTGAATATATTCAGGAAAAAACGCATACGCCCTTTTTGGCCAACCAAGCAACATGGACATGCAAATCTGCACTACAAAGGAGTCTCGCTTCGAATCGGTCAAAAGGGCCATGCTGAAAAAAGTGTCAAAACCAGAAATGCAGGACAGGCCATGGAGAAATGGGAGCCTTGCTACACTGATGGGCGGGATGTAAATTGCCAACAGCCACTCTGGAGAAGTGTACGGTGTGGCCTTAAACATCGAAAAAACACAGCTTAGGGAGCATAGGGCACTTCCACTCATGGGCGTATAAATTGGGAAAACTAAAAATCAGCAAGACACAGGCACCCCAAAGTTTAGGGCTGCTCTGTTGACAAGAACCTCCACTTCATGACACCTTAAATATCCCAGGAAAGAGAAAAATGGATAAAGAAGTTGTGGTCCTTATGTACAATGGAATTTCACTCAGCCATGAAATCAATGTCATAAGGCTAGTAGCAGCATGATGAGTGGATTTAGGTACGACGACTCTAAGTGAAATTAGTCACACAGAAAAAGACACTTATCATAAGCTATCACGTATAGAGGGAATGTAAAAACTTCTACACTTGAACTGAATTACAAAAGAGAACAGAGTCAGACGTTTAGAAAACACACTATGGCTGCTTAAAGTGAAAGGTGAGGTGGTGTGATGCATAAAACAAGGGTTTCAAATTAGCTCAGATACCGTTCCATACACCCAATATGTAATAGACAAGACCTACTCCTTGCTCAGTGAACTGGACTCAACACCCCCTATTCACCGCACAAGTATATATCTGACTAGTAAGAATCTTAAAACCTATGTATTGATATCTCTCTGGAAGTGTGTCAAGTGGGTGTAAAGCCGCATAAACACAGCCGTGAAAAGCATCTAAACCCCATTATAAAAATAAATTCCTTGTAAAAACCCGTAAAACAAAGACAGTGAAAGAGAGAGAAATTCTTACAAAATTCGTTCAGAGGCTGTGATGCAACCTGGATTGAACATATCTAGACCCACAGCTGGATGAGACCTAAGGGTGGACACTCTTGGGGCTGAGAGGTTGGGTGAGGTTGGGTGAGCCAACGCAGACCCTTTAAAGTAATACTGCGTGGTACCCATCCCATGGGTCCCAAGTCTCCAGGTTCAAGGGCATCTTCCTACATCGAAAACACGCATGGGAAAACTAGAAGATGGTACACCGTGTGATTTTGAAAGGTTTCTAAAACACACCCCATTTCTCATCTCCTTGTGCTCGGGTTCGCCATTCCAGCTACTTCACTAGCAATCTCCCTACTTGGAGAATCAGCACCTTTAACCTCCTGTTCTGTACAGGTTGCAATTTGTCCTGAGGATGAACGGGAAGAGGGGCAACCAATGAGAGACTAGATCTAGGTGTTGGGACAGGCACAGGTCACTCTATTTTCCCATCAGGAAGAAGAATTAACCACAAGCTCAGCCTGCCGCCGGGAACCAGAATAGGGCCTGAGGCAATCCCGTGCTTTTGCGGCCAGCTCCCAAACAAGACAGGTGAAAAATGGAGCTCAGGGGCACTGCCATTCACAAACCTGCTGAGTTATAAATGATAACTCTCGTCCACAAATATATTGAGGGAAGGCAACGAAGAGGATTTGAAAGCAAGGCAGAATTGCAGGAAACAGGTTTCAGGAGGTAGATTCGAATCGCCTTTAAAGCACATGAAAAGCGGCAAAACGTGGACAATGATGCCCTTGGCCAAAAAGGGCGTAGGCGTTTTTTCCTGAATATATTCAGGAAAAAACGCCTACGCCCTTTTTGGCCAACCAAGCAACCTGGAAAGTCAAATCAGCGCTACAAAGAAGTCTCGCTTCCCATCCGTCAAAAGGGCCATGCTGATAAAAGTGTCAAAACCACAAATGCAGGACAGGCCATGGAGAAATTGGAGCCTTGCTACGCTGATGGGCGGGATGTAAACTGCCAACAGCCACTCTGGAGAAGTGTACGGTGAGGCCTGAAACTTCGAAAAAACACAGCTTAGGGAGCATAGGGCACTTCCACTCATGGGCGTATAAATTTTGAAAACTAAAAATCAGCAAGACACAGGCACCCCAAAGTTTAGGGCTGCTCTGTTGACAAGAACCTCCACTTCATGACACCTTAAATATCCCAGGAAAGAGAAAAATGGATAAAGAAGTTGTGGTCCTTATGTACAATGGAATATCACTCAGCCATGAAATCAATGTCATAAGGCTAGTAGAAGCAAGATGGGTGGACTTAGGTACGACGATTCTAAGTGAAATAAGTCACACAGAAAAAGACACTTATCAAAACCTATAACTTATACAGGGAATGTAAAAACCGCTCCTTTTGAACTGAATTAGAAAACAGAACAAAGTCAAACATTTAGAAAACAGACTATGGCTGCTTAACGGGAAATGTGAGGTGGGGTGATGCATAAAACAAGGGTTTCAAATTAGCTCAGATACCGTTCCATACACCCAATACGTAATAGACAAGACCTACTCCTTGCTCAGTGAACTGGACTCAACACCCCCTATTCACCGCACAAGAATATATGTGACTAGTAAGAATCTTAAAACCTATGTATTCATATCTCTCTGGAAGTGTGTCAAGTGGGTGTAAAGCCGCATAAACACAGCCGTGAAAAGCAGCTAAACCCCATTATAAAAATAAATTAGTTTTAAAAACCCATGAAACAAAGACAGTGAAAGAGACAGAAATTCTTACAAAATTCATTCAGGGGCTGTGACGCAACCTGGATTGACCATATCTAGACCCATAGCTGGATGAGACATAAGGGTGGACATTCTTGGGGCTGAGAGGTTTGGTGAGGTTGGGTGAGCCAACGCAGACCCTTTAAGGTAATACTGCGTGGTACCCATCCCTTGGGTCCCAAATCTCCAGGTTCAAGGGCATCTTCCTACATCGAAAACTTGCATGAGGAACCCAGAAGATGGTACACCGTGTGATTTTGAAAGGTTTCTAAAACGCACCTCATTTCTCATCTCCTTGTGCTCGGGTTTGCCATTCCAGCTACTTCACTAGCAATCTCCCTACTTGGAGAATCAGCACCTTTAACCTCCTGTTCCGTACAGGTTGCAATTTGTCCTGAGGATGAACGGGAAGAGGGGCAGCCAATGAGAGACTAGATCTAGGTGTTGGGACAGGCACAGGTCACTCTATTTTCTCATCAGGAAGAAGAAATAACCACAGGCTCAGCCTGCCACCCGGAACCAGAATAGGGCCTGAGGCAATCCCGCGCTTCTGCGGCCAGCTCCCAAAAAAGTCAGTTGAAAAATGGAGCACATGGGCACTGCAATTCATAACACTGCAGAGTTATAAATGATAACTCTCGTCCACAAATATACTGAGGGAAGGCAACGAAGAGGATTTGAAAGCAAGGCAGAATTGCAGGAAACAGGTTTCAGGAGGTGGATTCGATTCGCCTTTAAAGCACATGAAAAGCGGCAAAACGTGGACAATGATGCCCTTGGCCAAAAAGGGCGTATGCGTTTTTTCCTGAATATATTCAGGAAAAAACGCATACGCCCTTTTTGGCCAACCAAGCAACATGGAAAGGCAAATCAGCGCTACAAGAAGTCTCGCTTCCCATCCGTCAAAAGGGCCATGCTGATAAAAGTGTCAAAACCACAAATGCAGGACAGGCCATGGAGAAATTGGAGCCTTGCTACGCTGATGGGCGGGATGTAAATTGACAACAACCACCCTGGAGAAGTGTACGGTGAGGCCTGAAACATCGAAAAAACACAGCTTAGGGAGCATAGGGCACTTCCACTCATGGGCGTATAAATTTTGAAAACTAAAAATCAGCAAGACACAGGCACCCCAAAGTTTAGGGCTGCTCTGTTGACAAGAACCTCCACTTCATGACACCTTAAATATCCCAGGAAAGAGAAAAATGGATAAAGAAGTTGTGGTCCTTATGTACAATGGAATATCACTCAGCCATGAAATCAATGTCATAAGGCTAGTAGAAGCAAGATGGGTGGACTTAGGTACGACGATTCTAAGTGAAATATGTCACACAGAAAAGGACACTTATGAAAAGCTATAACTTATACAGGGAATGTAAAAACCGCTACATTTGAACTGAATTACAAAACAGAACAAAGTCACACATTTAGAAAAAAATCTATGGTTGCTTAACGGGAAAGGTGAGGTGGGGTGATGCATAAAACAAGGGTTTCAAATTAGCTCAGATACCGTTCCATACACCCAATACGTAATAGACAAGACCTACTCCTTGCTCAGTGAACTGGACTCAACACCCCCTATTCACCACACAAGAATATATGTGACTAGTAATAATCTTAAAACCTATGTATTGATATCTCTCTGGAAGTGTGTCAAGTGGGTGTAAAGCCGCATAAACACAGACGTGATAAGCAGCTAAACCCCATTATAAAAATAAATTAGTTTTAAAAACTCATGAAACAAAGACAGTGAAAGAGACAGAAATTCTTACAAAATTCATTCAGGGGCTGTGACGCAACCTGGATTGACCATATCTAGACCCACAGCTGGATGAGACATAAGGGTGGACATTCTTGGGGCTGAGAGGTTTGGTGAGGTTGGGTGAGCCAACGCAGACACTTTAAGGTAATACTGCGTGGTACCCATCCCATGGGTCCCAAATCTCCAGGTTCAAGGGCATCTTCCTACATCGAAAACTTGCATGAGGATCCCAGAAGATGGTACACCATGTGATTTTGAAAGGTTTCTAAAACGCACCTCATTTCTCATCTCCTTGTGCTCGGGTTCGCCATTCCAGCTACTTCACTAGCAATCTCCCTATTTGGAGAATCAGCACCTTTAACCTCCTGTTCCGTACAGGTTGCAATTTGTCCTGAGGATGAACAGGAAGAGGGGCAGCCAATGAGAGACTAGATCTAGATGTTGGGACAGGCACAGGTCACTCTATTTTCTCATCAGGAAGAAGAAATAACCACAGGCTCAGCCTGCCACCCGGAACCAGAATAGGGCCTGAGGCAATCCCGCGCTTCTGCGGCCAGCTCCCAAAAAAGCCAGTTGAAAAATGGAGCACATGGGCACTGCAATTCACAACCCTGCAGAGTTATAAATGATAACTCTCGTCCACAAATATACTGAGGGAAGGCAACGAAGAGGATTTGAAAGCAAGGCAGAATTGCAGGAAACAGGTTTCAGGAGGTAGATTCGAATCGCCTTTAAAGCACATGAAAAGCGGCAAAACGTGGACAATGATGCCCTTGGCCAAAAAGGGCGTATGCGTTTTTTCCTGAATATATTCAGGAAAAAACGCATAGGCCCTTTTTGGCCAACCAAGCAACATGTAAAGGCAAATCAGCACTACAAGGAGTCTCGCTTCGAATCGGTCAAAAGGGCCATGCTGAAAAAAGTGTCAAAACCACAAAAGCAGGACAGGCCATGGAGAAATGGGAGCCTTGCTACACTGATGGGCGGGATGTAAATTGCTAGCAGCCACTCTGGAGATTTGTACGGTGTGGCCTTAAACATCGAAAAAACACAGCTTAGGGAGCATAGGGCACTTCCACTCATGGGCGTATAAATTGGGAAAACTAAAAATCAGCAAGACACAGGCACCCCAAAGTTTAGGGCTGCTCTGTTGACAAGAACCTCCACTTCATGACACCTTAGATATCCCAGGGAAGAGAAAAATGGATAAAGAAGTTGTGGTCCTTATGTACAATGGAATATCACTCAGCCATGAAATCAATGTCATAAGGCTAGTAGCAGCATGATGAGTGTATTTAGGTACGACGACTCTAAGTGAAATAAGTCACACAGAAAAAGACACTTATCATAAGCTATCACGTATAGAGGGAATGTAAAAACTGCTACACTTGAACTGAATTACAAAAGAGAACAGAGTCACACGTTTAGAAAACACACTATGGCTGCTTAACGGTAAAGGTGAGGTGGTGTGATGCATAAAACAAGGGTTTCAAATTAGCTCAGATACCGTTCCATACACCCAATATGTAATAGACAAGACCTACTCCTTGCTCAGTGAACTGGACACAACACCCCCTATTCACCGCACAAGTATATATCTGACTAGTAAGAATCTTAAAACCTATGTATTGATATCTCTCTGGAAGTGTGTCAAGTGGGTGTAAAGCCGCATAAACACAGCCGTGAAAAGCAGCTAAACCCCATTATAAAAATAAATTACTTGTAAAAACCCGTAAAACAAAGACAGTGAAAGAGAGAGAAATTCTTACCCAATTCGTTCAGGGGCTGTGATGCAACCTGGATTGAACATATCTAGACCCACAGCTGGATGAGACCTAAGGGTGGACACTCTTGGGGCTGAGAGGTTGGGTGAGGTCGGGTGAGCCAACGCAGACCCTTAAAAGTAATACTGCGTGGTACCCATCCCATGGGTCCCAAATCTCCAGGTTAAAGGCCATCTTCCTACATCGAAAACATGCATGAGAAACCCAGAAAATGGTACACGGTGTGATTTTGAAAGGTTTCTAAAACGCACCTCATTTCTCATCTCCTTGTGCTCGGTTTCACCATTCCAGCTACTTCACTAGCAATCTCCCTACTTGGAGAATCAGCACCTTTAACCTCCTGTTCCATACAGGTTGCAATTTGTTCTGAGGATGAACGGGAAGAGGGGCAACCAATGAGAGACTAGATCTAGGTGTTGGGACAGGCACAAGTCACTCTATTTTCCCATCAGGAAGAAGAAAATACCACAGGCTCAGCCTGCCACCCGGAACCAGAATAGGGCCTGAGGCAATCCCACGCTTTTGCGGCCAGATCCCAAAAAAGCGAGTTGAAAAATGGACCTCAGGGACACTGCAATTCACAAACCTGCAGACTTATAAATGATAATTCTCGTCCACAAATATATTGTGGGAAAGCAACGAAGAGGATTTGAAAGCAAGGCAGAACTGCAGGAAACAGATTTCAGGAGGTAGATTCGAATCGCCTTTAAAGCACATGAAAAGCGGCAAAACGTCGACAATGATGCCCTTGGCCAAAAAGGGCGTATGCGTTTTTTCCTGAATATATTCAGGAAAAAACGCATACGCCCTTTTTGGCCAACCAAGCAACCTGGAAAGGCAAATCAGCGCTACAAAGAAGTCTCGCTTCCCATCCGTCAAAAGGGCCATGCTGATAAAAGTGTCAAAACCACAAATGCAGGACAGGCCATGGAGAAATTGGAGCCTTGCTACGCTGATGGGCGGGATGTAAACTGCCAACAGCCACTCTGGAGAAGTGTACGGTGAGGCCTGAAACTTCGAAAAAACACAGCTTAGGGAGCATAGGGCACTTCCACTCATGGGCGTATAAATTTTGAAAACTAAAAATCAGCAAGACACAGGCACCCCAAAGTTTAGGGCTGCTCTGCTGACAAGAACCTCCACTTCATGACACCTTAAATATCCCAGGAAAGAGAAAAATGGATAAAGAAGTTGTGGTCCTTATGTACAATGGAATATCACTCAGCCATGAAATCAATGTCATAAGGCAAGTAGAAGCAAGATGGGTGGACTTAGGTACGACGATTCTAAGTGAAATAAGTCACACAGAAAAAGACACTTATCAAAAGCTATAACTTATACAGGGAATGTAAAAACCGCTACATTTGAACTGAATTAAAAAACAGAACAAAGTCAAACATTTAGAAAAAAGACTATGGTTGCTTAACGGGAAAGGTGAGGTGGGGTGATGCATAAAACAAGGGTTTCAAATTAGCTCAGATACCGTTCCATACACCCAATACGTAATAGACAAGACCTACTCCTTGCTCAGTGAACTGGACTCAACACCCCCTATTCACCGCACAAGAATATATGTGACTAGTAAGAATCTTAAAACCTATGTATTGATATCTCTCTGGAAGTGTGTCAAGTGGGTGTAAAGCCGCATAAACACAGCCGTGAAAAGCAGCTAAATCCCATTATAAAAATAAATTAGTTTTAAAAACCCATGAAACAAAGACAGTGAAAGAGACAGAAATTCTTACAAAATTCATTCAGGGGCTGTGACTCAACCTGGATTGAACATATCTAGACCCACAGCTGGATGAGACATAAGGGTGGACATTCTTGGGGCTGAGAGTTTTGGTGAGGTTGGGTGAGCCAACGCAGACCCTTTAAGGTAATACTGCGTGGTACCCATCGCATGGGTCCCAAATCTCCAGGTTCAAGGGCATCTTCCTACATCGAAAACTTGCATGAGGAACCCAGAAGATGGTACACCGTGTGATTTTGAAAGGTTTCTAAAACGCACCTCATTTCTCATCTCCTTGTGCTCGGGTTCGCCATTCCAGCTACTTCACTAGCAATCTCCCTACTTGCAGAATCAGCACCTTTAAACTCCTGATCCGTACAGGTGGCAATTTGTCCTGAGGATGAACGGGAAGAGGGGCAGCCAATGAGAGACTAGATCTAGGTTTTGGGACAGGCACAGGTCACTCTATTTTCTCATCAGGAAGAAGAATTAACCACAGGCTCAGCCTGCCGCCCGGAACCAGAATAGGGCCTGAGGCAATCCCGTGCTTCTGCGGCCAGCTCCCAAAAAAGACAGTTGAAAAATGGAGCACATGGGCACTGCAATTCACAACCCTGCAGAGTTATAAATGATAACTCTCGTCCACAAATATACTGAGGGAAGGCAACGAAGAGGATTTGAAAGCAAGGCAGAATTGCAGGAAACAGGTTTCAGGAGGTAGATTCGAATCGCCTTTAAAGCACATGAAAAGCGGCAAAACGTCGACAATGATGCCCTTGGCCAAAAAGGGCGTATGCGTTTTTTCCTGAATATATTCAGGAAAAAACGCATACGCCCTTTTTGGCCAACCAAGCAACCTGGAAAGGCAAATCAGCGCTACAAAGAAGTCTCGCTTCCCATCCATCAAAAGGGCCATGCTGATAAAAGTGTCAAAACCACAAATGCAGGACAGGCCATGGAGAAATTGGAGCCTTGCTACGCTGATGGGCGGGATGTAAATTGCCAACAGCCACTCTGGAGAAGTGTACGGTGAGGCCTGAAACATCGAAAAAACACAGCTTAGGGAGCATAGGGCACGTCCACTCATGGGCGTATAAATTTTGAAAACTAAAAATCAGCAAGACACAGGCACCCCAAAGTTTAGGGCTGCTCTGTTGACAAGAACCTCCACTTCATGACACCTTAAATATCCCAGGAAAGAGAAAAATGGATAAAGAAGTTGTGGTCCTTATGTACAATGCAATATCACTCAGACATGAAATCAATGTCATAAGGCTAGTAGAAGCAAGATGAGTGGATTTAGGTACGACGATTCTAAGTGAAATAAGTCACACAGAAATAGACACTTATCATAAGCTATCACTTATAGAGGGAATGTAAAAACCGCTACACTTGAACTGAATTACAAAACAGAACAGAGTCACACGTTTAGAAAACACACTATGGCTTGTTAACGGAAAAGGTGAGGTGGGGTGATGCATAAAACAAGGGTTTCAAATTCGCTCAGATACCGTTCCATACACCCAATATGTAATAGACAAGACCTACTCCTTGCTCAGTGAACTGGACTCAACACCCCCTATTCACCGCACAAGAATATATCTGATTAGTAAGAATCTTAAAACCTATGTATTGATATCTGTCTGGAAGTGAGTCAAGTGGGTGTAAAGCCGCATAAACACAGCCGTGAAAAGCAGCTAAACCCCATTATAAAAATAAATTACTTTTAAAAACCCGTAAAACAAAGACAGTGAAAGAGAGAGAAATTCTTACAAAATTCGTTCAGGGGCTGTGATGCAACCTGGATTGACCATATCTAGACCCACAGCTGAATGAGACATAAGGGTGGACACTTTTGGGGCTGAGAGTTTGGGTGAGGTTGGGTGAGCAAACGCAGACCCTTTAAATAATACTGCGTGGTACCCATCCCATGGGTCCCAAATCTCCAGGTTCAAGGGCATCTTCCTACATCGAAAACTTGCATGAGGAACCCAGAAGATGGTACACCGTGTGATTTTGAAAGGTTTCTAAAACGCACCTCATTTCTCATCTCCTTGTGCTCGGGTTCGCCATTCCAGCTACTTCACTAGCAATCTCCCTACTTGGAGAATCAGCACCTTTAACCTCCTGTTCCATACAGGTTGCAATTTGTCCTGAGGATGAACGGGAAGAGGGGCAACCAATGAGAGACTAGATCTAGGTGTTGGGACAGGCACAGGTCACTCTATTTTCCCATCAGGAAGAAGAAAATACCACAGGCTCAGCCTGCCACCCGGAACCAGAATAGGGCCTGAGGCAATCCCGCGCTTTTGCGGCCAGCTCCCAAAAAAGCGAGTTGAAAAATGGAGCTCAGGGACACTGCAATTCACAAACCCGCAGAGTTATAAATGATAACTCTCATCCACAGATATATTGAGGGAAGGCAACGAAGAGGATTTGAAAGCAAGGCAGAATTGCAGAAAACAGATTTCAGGAGGTAGATTCGAATCGCCTTTAAAGCACATGAAAAGCGGCAAAAGGTCGACAATGATGCCCTTGGCCAAAAAGGGCGTATGCGTTTTTTCCTGAATATATTCAGGAAAAAACGCATACGCCCTTTTTGGCCAACCAAGCAACCTGGAAAGGCAAATCAGCGCTACAAAGAGGTCTCGCTTCCCATCGGTCAAAAGGGCCATGCTGCAAAAAGTGTCAAAACCAGAAATGCAGGACAGGCCATGGAGAAATGGCAGCCTTGCTACGCTGATGAGCGGGATGTAAATTGCCAACAGCCACTCTGGAGAAGTATACGGTGTGTCCTGAAACATCGAAAAAACACAGCTTAGGGAGCATAGGGCACGTCCACTCATGGGCGTATAAATTGGGAAAACTAAAAATCAGCAAGACACAGGCACCCCAATGTTTAGGGCTGCTATGTTGACAAGAACCTCCACTTCATGACACCTTAAATATCCCAGGAAAGAGAAAAATGGATAAAGAAGTTGTGGTCCTTATGTACAAAGGAATATCACTCAGACATGAAATCAATGTCATAAGGCTTGTAGAAGCAAGATGAGTGGATTTAGGTATGACGATTCTAAGTGAAATAAGTCACACAGAAAAAGACACTAATTATAAGCTATCACTTATAGAGGGAATGTAAAAACCGCTACACTTGAACTGAATTACAAAAGAGAACAGAGTCACACGTTTAGAAAACACACTATAGCTGCTTAACGGGAAAGGTGAGGTGGGGTGATGCATAAAACAAGGGTTTCAAATTCGCTCAGATACCGTTCCATACACACAATATGTAATAGACAAGACCTACTCCTTGCTCAGTGAAGTGGACTCAACACCCCCTATTCACCGCACAAGAATATTTCTGACTAGTAAGAATCGTAAAACCTATGTATTGATATCTCTCTGGAAGTGAGCCAAGTGGGTGTAAAGCCGCATAAACACAGCCGTGAAAAGCAGCTAAACCCCATTATAAAAATAAATTACTTTTAAAAACCCGTAAAACAAAGACAGTGAAAGAGAGAGAAATTCCTACAAAATTCGTTCAGGGGCTGTGATGCAACCTGGATGGACCATATCTAGACCCACACCTGGATGAGACATAAGGGTGGACACTCTTGGGGCTTAGAGGTTGGGTGAGGTTGGGTGAGCAAACTCAGACCCTTTAAAGTAATACTGCGTGGTACCCATCCCATGGGTGCCAAATCTCCAGGTTCAAGGGCATCTTCCTACATCGAAAACATGCATGAGAAACCCAGAAGATGGTACACCGTGTGATTTTGAAAGGTTTCTAAAACGCACCCCATTTCTCATCTCCTTGTGCTAGGGTTCGCCTTTCCAGCTACTTTACTAGCAATCTCCCTACTTGGAGAATCAGCACCTTTAAGCTCCTGTTCCCTACAGGTTGCAATTTGTCCTGAGGTTGAACGGGAAGAGGGACAACCAATGAGAGACTAGATCTAGGTGTTGGGACAGGCACAGGTCACTCTATTTTCCCATCAGGAAGAAGAATTAACCACAGGCTCAGCCTGCCGCCAGGAACCAGAATAGGGCCTGAGGCAATCCCGAACTTTTGCGGCCAGCTCCCAAAAAAGACAGTTGAAAAATGGAGCTCAGGGGCACTGCAATTCACAAACCTGCTGAGTTATAAATGATAACTCTCGTCCACAAATATATTGAGGGAAGGCAACGAAGAGGATTTGAAAGCAACGCAGAATTGCAGGAAGCAGGTTTCAGGAGGTAGATTCGAATCACCTTTAACGCACATGAAAATTGGCATAACGTCGACAATGATGCCCTTGGCCAAAAAGGGCGTATGCGTTTTTTCCTGAATATATTCAGGAAAAAACGCATACGCCCTTTTTGGCCAACCAAGCAACCTGGAAAGGCAAATCAGCGCTACAATGAAGTCTCGCTTCCCATCGGTCAAAAGGGCCATGCTACAAAAAGTGTCAAAACCAGAAATGCAGGACAGGCCATGTAGAAATTTCAGCCTTTCTACGCTGATGGGAGGGATGTAAATTGCCAACAGCCACTCTGGAGAACTGTACGGTGTGTCCTGAAACATCGAAAAAACACAGGTTAGGGAGCATAGGGCACGTCCACTCATGGGCGTATAAATTGGGAAAACTAAAAATCAGCAAGACACAGGCACACCAAAGTTTAGGGCTGCTCTGTTGATAAGAACCTCCACTTCATGACACCTTAAATATCCCAGGAAAGAGAAAAATAGATAAAGAAGTTGTGGTCCTTATGTACAATGGAATATCACTCAGACATGAAATCAATGTCATAAGGCTAGTAGAAGCAAGATGAGTGGATTTAGGTACGACGATTCTAAGTGAAATAAGTCACACAGAAAAAGACACTTATCAAAAGCTATCACTTATAGAGGGAATGTAAAAACCGCTACACTTGAACTGAATTACAAAACAGAACAGAGTCACACGTTTAGAAAACACACTATGGCTGCTTAACGGGAAAGGTGAGGTGGGGTGATGCATAAAACAAGGGTTTCATATTAGCTCAGATACCGTTCCATACACCCAATATGTAATAGACAAGACCTACTCCTTGCTCAGTGAACTGGACTCAACACCCCCTATTCACCGCACAAGTATATATCTGACTAGTAAGAATCTTAAAACCTATGTATTGATATCTCTCTGGAAGTGAGTCAAGTGGGTGTAAAGCCGCATAAACACAGCGGTGAAAAGCAGCTAAACCCCATTATAAAAATAAATTACTTTTAAAAACCAGTAAAACAAAGACAGTGAAAGAGAGAGAAATTCTTACAAAATTAGTTCAGAGGCTGTGATGCAATCTGGACTGACCATATCTGGACCCACAGCTGGATGAGACATAAGGGTGGACACTATTGGGGCTTAGAGTTTGGGTGATGTTGGATGAGCAAGTGCAGACCCTTTAAAGTAATACTGCGTGGTACCCATCCCATGGGTCCCAAATCTCCAGGTTCTAGGGCATCTTCCTACATCGAAAACCTGCATGAGAAACTCAGAAAATGGTACACCGTGTGATTTTGAAAGGTTTCTAAAACACACCCCATTTCTCATCTCCTTGTGCTCGGGTTCGCGTTTCCAGCTACTTCACTAGCAATCTCCCTACTTGGAGAATCAGCACCTTTAACCTCCTGTTCTGTACAGGTTGCAATTTGTCCTGAGGATGAACGGGAAGAGGGGCAACCAATGAGAGACTAGATCTAGGTGTTGGGACAGGCACAGGTCACTCTAATTTCCCATCAGGAAGATGAATTAACCACAGGCTCAGCCTGCCGCCGGGAACCAGAATAGGGCCTGAGGCAATCCCGTGCTTTTGCGGCCAGCTCCCAAACAAGACAGTTGAAAAATGGAGCTCAGGGGCACTGCCATTCACAAACCTGCTGAGTTATAAATGATAACTCTCGTCCACAAATATATTGAGGGAAGGCAACGAAGAGGATTTGAAAGCAAGGCAGAATTGCAGGAAACAGGTTTCAGGAGGTAGATTCGAATCGCCTTTAAAGCACATGAAAAGCGGCAAAACGTCGACAATGATGCCCTTGGCCAAAAAGGGCGTATGCGTTTTTTCCTGAATATATTCAGGAAAAAACGCATACGCCCTTTTTGGCCAACCAAGCAACCTGGAAAGGCAAATCAGCGCTACAAAGAAGTCTCGCTTCCCATCGGTCAAAAGGGCCATGCTGCAAAAAGTGTCAAAACCAGAAATGCAGGACAGGCCATGGAGAAATGGCAGCCTTGCTACGCTGATGGGCGGGATGTAAATTGCCAACAGCCACTCTGGAGAAGTGTATGGTGTGTCCTGAAACATCGAAAAAACACAGCTTAGGGAGCGTACGGCACGTCCACTCATGGGCGTATAAATTGGGAAAAAGAAAAATCAGCAAGACACAGGCACCCCAAAGTTTAGGGCTGCTCTGTTGACAAGAACCTCCACTTCATGACAACTTAAATATCCCAGGAAAGAGAAAAATGGATAAAGAAGTCGTGGTCCTTATGTACAATGGAATATCACTCAGACATGAAATCAATGTCATAAGGCTAGTAGAAGCAAGATGAGTGGAGTTAGGTACGACGATTCTAAGTGAAATAAGTCACACAGAAAAAGACACTTATCATAAGCTATCACTTATAGAGGGAATGTAAAAACCGCTACACTTGAACTAAATTACAAAACAGAACAGAGTCACACGTTTAGAAAACACACTATGGCTGCTTAACGGGAAAGGTGAGGTGGGGTGATGCATAAAACAAGGGGTTCAAATTCGCTCAGATACCGTTCCATACACCCAATATGTAATAGACAAGACCTACTCCTTGCTCAGTGAACTGGACTCAACACCCCCTATACACCGCACAAGAATATAGGTGACTAGTAAGAATCTTAAAACCTATGTATTGATATATGTCTGGAAGTGAGTCAAGTGGGTGTAAAGCCGCATAAACACAGCCGTGAAAAGCAACTAAACCCCATTATAAAAATAAATTACTTTTAAAAACCCGTAAAACAAAGACAGTGAAAGAGAGAGAAATTCTTACAAAATTCGTTCAGGGGCTGTGATGCAACCTGGATTGACCATATCTACACGCACAGGTGGATGAGACATAAGGGTGGACACTCTTGGGGCTGAAAGTTTGGGTTAGGTTGGGTGAGCAAACACAGACCCTTTAAAGTAATACTGCGTGGTACCCATCCCATGGGTCCCAAGTCTCCAGGTTCAAGGGCATTTTCCTACATCGAAAACATGCATGAGAAACTCAGAAGATGGTACACCGTGTGATTTTGAAAGGTTTCTAAAACGCACCTCATTTCTCATCTCCTTGTGCTCGGGTTCGCCATTCCAGCTACTTTACTAGCAATCTCCCTACTTGGAGAATCAGCACCTTTAACCTCCTGTTCTGTACAGGTTGCAATTTGTCCTGAGGATGAACGGGAAGAGGGGCAACCAATGAGAGACTAGATCTAGGTGTTGGGACAGGCACAGGTCACTCTAATTTCCCATCAGGAAGAAGAATTAATCACAGGCTCAGCCTGCCGCCCAGAAGCACAATAGGGCCTGAGGCAATCCCGCGCTTTTGCGGCCAGCTCCCAAAAAAGCGAGTTGAAAAATGGAGCTCAGGGACACTGCAATTCACAAACCCGCAGAGTTATAAATGATAACTCTCATCCACAGATATATTGAGGGAAGGCAACGAAGAGGATTTGAAAGCAAGGCAGAATTGCAGAAAACAGATTTCAGGAGGTAGATTCGAATCGCCTTTAAAGCACATGAAAAGCGGCAAAAGGTCGACAATGATGCCCTTGTCCAAAAAGGGCGTATGCGTTTTTTCCTGAATATATTCAGGAAAAAACGCATACGCCCTTTTTGGCCAACCAAGCAACCTGGAAAGGCAAATCAGCGCTACAAAGAAGTCTCGCTTCCCATCGGTCAAAAGGGCCATGCTGCAAAAAGTGTCAAAACCAGAAATGCAGGACAGGCCATGGAGAAATGGCAGCCTTGCTACGCTGATGGGCGGGATGTAAATTGCCAACAGCCACTCTGGAGAAGTGTATGGTGTGTCCTGAAACATCGAAAAAACACAGCTTAGGGAGCGTACGGCACGTCCACTCATGGGCGTATAAATTGGGAAAAAGAAAAATCAGCAAGACACAGGCACCCCAAAGTTTAGGGCTGCTCTGTTGACAAGAACCTCCACTTCATGACAACTTAAATATCCCAGGAAAGAGAAAAATGGATAAAGAAGTCGTGGTCCTTATGTACAATGGAATATCACTCAGACATGAAATCAATGTCATAAGGCTAGTAGAAGCAAGATGAGTGGAGTTAGGTACGACGATTCTAAGTGAAATAAGTCACACAGAAAAAGACACTTATCATAAGCTATCACTTATAGAGGGAATGTAAAAACCGCTACACTTGAACTAAATTACAAAACAGAACAGAGTCACACGTTTAGAAAACACACTATGGCTGCTTAACGGGAAAGGTGAGGTGGGGTGATGCATAAAACAAGGGGTTCAAATTCGCTCAGATACCGTTCCATACACCCAATATGTAATAGACAAGACCTACTCCTTGCTCAGTGAACTGGACTCAACACCCCCTATACACCGCACAAGAATATAGGTGACTAGTAAGAATCTTAAAACCTATGTATTGATATATGTCTGGAAGTGAGTCAAGTGGGTGTAAAGCCGCATAAACACAGCCGTGAAAAGCAACTAAACCCCATTATAAAAATAAATTACTTTTAAAAACCCGTAAAACAAAGACAGTGAAAGAGAGAGAAATTCTTACAAAATTCGTTCAGGGGCTGTGATGCAACCTGGATTGACCATATCTACACGCACAGGTGGATGAGACATAAGGGTGGACACTCTTGGGGCTGAAAGTTTGGGTTAGGTTGGGTGAGCAAACACAGACCCTTTAAAGTAATACTGCGTGGTACCCATCCCATGGGTCCCAAGTCTCCAGGTTCAAGGGCATTTTCCTACATCGAAAACATGCATGAGAAACTCAGAAGATGGTACACCGTGTGATTTTGAAAGGTTTCTAAAACGCACCTCATTTCTCATCTCCTTGTGCTCGGGTTCGCCATTCCAGCTACTTTACTAGCAATCTCCCTACTTGGAGAATCAGCACCTTTAACCTCCTGTTCTGTACAGGTTGCAATTTGTCCTGAGGATGAACGGGAAGAGGGGCAACCAATGAGAGACTAGATCTAGGTGTTGGGACAGGCACAGGTCACTCTAATTTCCCATCAGGAAGAAGAATTAATCACAGGCTCAGCCTGCCGCCCAGAAGCACAATAGGGCCTGAGGCAATCCCGCGCTTTTGCGGCCAGCTCCCAAAAAAGCGAGTTGAAAAATGGAGCTCAGGGACACTGCAATTCACAAACCTGCAGAGTTATAAATGATAACTCTCATCCACAGATATATTGAGGGAAGGCAACGAAGAGGATTTGAAAGCAAGGCAGAATTGCAGAAAACAGATTTCAGGAGGTAGATTCGAATCGCCTTTAAAGCACATGAAAAGCGGCAAAAGGTCGACAATGATGCCCTTGGCCAAAAAGGGCGTATGCGTTTTTTCCTGAATATATTCAGGAAAAAACGCATACGCCCTTTTTGGCCAACCAAGCAACCTGGAAAGGCAAATCAGCGCTACAAAGAAGTCTCGCTTCCCATCGGTCAAAAGGGCCATGCTGCAAAAAGTGTCAAAACCAGAAATGCAGGACAGGCCATGGAGAAATGGCAGCCTTGCTACGCTGATGAGCGGGATGTAAATTGCCAACAGCCACTCTGGAGAAGTGTACAGTGTGTACTGAAACATCGAAAAAAAAAAGCTTATGGAGCATAGGGCACGTCCACTCATGGGAGTATAAATTGGGAAAACTAAAAATCAGCAAGACACAGGCACCCCAATGTTTAGGGCTGCTCTGTTGACAAGAACCTCCACTTCATGACAACTTAAATATCCCAGGAAAGAGAAAAATGGATAAAGAAGTCGTGGTCCTTATGTACAATGGAATATCACTCAGACATGAAATCAATGTCATAAGGCTAGTAGAAGCAAGATGAGTGGAGTTAGGTACGACGATTCTAAGTGAAATAAGTCACACAGAAAAAGACACTTATCATAAGCTATCACTTATAGAGGGAATGTAAAAACCGCTACACTTGAACTGAATTACAAAACAGAACAGAGTCACACGTTTAGAAAACACACTATGGCTGCTTAACGGGAAAGGTGAGGTGGGGTGATGCATAAAACAAGGGGTTCAAATTCGCTCAGATACCGTTCCATACACCCAATATGTAATAGACAAGACCTACTCTTTGCTCAGTGAACTGGACTCAACACCCCCTATTCACCGAACAAGAATATATGTGACTAGTAACAATCTTAAAACCTATGTATTGATATCTGTCTGAAAGTGAGTCAAGTGGGTGTAAATCCGCATAAACACAGCCGTGAAAAGCAGCTAAACCCCATTATAAAAATAAATTACTTTTAAAAACCCGTAAAACAAAGACAGTGAAAGAGAGAGAAATTCTTACAAAATTCGTTCAGGGGCTGTGATGCAACCTGGATTGACCATATCTAGACCCACAGCTGGATGAGACATAAGGGTGGACACTCTTGGGGCTGAGAGGTTGGGTGAGGTTGGGTGAGAAAACGCAGACCCTTTAAATTAATACTGCATGGTACCCATCCCATGGGTCCCCAATCTCCAGGTTCAAGGGCATCTTCCTACATCGAAATCTTGCATGAGGAACCCAGAAGAAGGTACACCGTGTGATTTTGAAAGGTTTCTAAAACGCACCTCATTTCTCATTTCCTTGTGCTCGGGTTCGCCATTCCAGCTACTTCACTAGCAATCTCCCTACTTGGAGAATCAGCACCTTTAACCTCCTGTTCCGTACAGGTTGCAATTTGTCCTGAGGATGAACGGGAAGAGGGGCAACCAATGAGAGACTAGATCTAGGTGTTGGGACAGGCACAGGTCACTCTATTTTCCCATCAGGAAGAAGAATTAACCACAGGCTCAGCCTGCCGCCGGGAACCAGAATAGGGCCTGAGGCAATCCCGTGCTTTTGCGGCCAGCTCCCAAACAAGACAGTTGAAAAATGGAGCTCAGGGGCACTGCCATTCACAAACCTGCTGAGTTATAAATGATAACTCTCGTCCACAAATATATTGAGGGAAGGCAACGAAGAGGATTTGAAAGCAAGGCAGAATTGCAGGAAACAGGTTTCAGGAGGTAGATTCGAATCGCCTTTAAAGCACATGAAAAGCGGCAAAACGTGGACAATGATGCCCTTGGCCAAAAAGGGCGTAGGCGTTTTTTCCTGAATATATTCAGGAAAAAACGCATACGCCCTTTTTGGCCAACCAAGCAACCTGGAAAGGCAAATCAGCGCTACAAAGAAGTCTCGCTTCCCATCGGTCAAAAGGGTCATGCTGCAAAAAGTGTCAAAACCAGAAATGCAGGACAGGCCATGGAGAAATGGCAGCCTTGCTACGCTGATGGGCGGGATGTTAATTGCCAGCAGCCACTCTGGAGAAGTGTATGGTGTGTCCTGAAACATCGAAAAAACACAGCTTAGGGAGCGTACGGCACGTCCACTCATGGGCGTATAAATTGGGAAAAAGAAAAATCAGCAAGACACAGGCACCCCAAAGTTTAGGGCTGCTCTGTTGACAAGAACCTCCACTTCATGACACCTTAAATATCCCAGGAAAGAGAAAAATGGATAAAGAAGTCGTGGTCCTTATGTACAATGGAATATCACTCAGACATGAAATCAATGTCATAAGGCTAGTAGAAGCAAGATGAGTGGAGTTAGGTACGACGATTCTAAGTGAAATAAGTCACACAGAAAAAGACACTTATCATAAGCTATCACTTATAGAGGGAATGTAAAAACCGCTACACTTGAACTGAATTACAAAACAGAACAGAGTCACACGATTAGAAAACACACTATGGCTGCTTAACGGGAAAGGTGAGGTGGGGTGATGCATAAAACAAGGGGTTCAAATTTGCTCAGATACCGTTCCATACACCCAATATGTAATAGACAAGACCTACTCCTTGCTCCGTGAACTGGACTCAACACCCCCTATTCACCGCACAAGAATATATGTGACTAGTAACAATCTTAATACCTATGTATTGATATCTGTCTGAAAGTGAGTCAAGTGGGTGTAAATCTGCATAAACACAGCCGTGAAAAGCAGCTAAACCCCATTATAAAAATAAATTACTTTTAAAAACCCGTAAAACAAAGACAGTGAAAGAGAGAGAAATTCTTACAAAATTCGTTCAGAGGCTGTGATGCAACCTGGATTGACCATATCTAGACCCACAGCTGGATGAGACATAAGGGTGGACACTCTTGGGGCTGAGAGGTGGGGTGAGCAAACGCAGACCCTTTAAAGTAATACTGCGTGATACCCATCCCATGGGTCCCAAATCTCCAGGTTCAAGGGCATCTTCCTACATCGAAAACATGCATGAGAAACTCAGAAGATGGTACACCGTGTGATTTTGAAAGGTTTCTAAAACACATCCCATTTCTCATCTCCTTGTGCTCGGGTTCGCCTTTCCAGCTACTTTACTAGCAATCAAATTACTTGGAGAATCAGCACCTTTAACCTCCTGTTCCCTACAGGTTGCAATTTGTCCTGAGGATGAACGGGAAGAGGGGCAACCAATGAGAGACTAGATCTAGGTTTTGGGACAGGCACAGGTCACTCTATTTTCCCATCAGGAAGAAGAATTAACCACAGGCTCAGCCTGCTGCCAGGAACCAGAATAGGGCCTGAGGCAATCCCGTGCTTTTGCGGCCAGCTCCCAAAAAAGACAGTTGAAAAATGGAGCTCAGGGGCACTGCCATTCACAAACATGCTGAGTTATAAACGATAACTCTCGTCCACAAATATATTGAGGGAAGGCAATGAAGAGGATTTGAAAGCAAGGCAGAATTGCAGGAAACAGGTTTCAGGAGGTAGATTCGAATCGCTTTAAAGCACATGAAAAGCGGCAAAACGTCGACAATGATGCCCTTGGCCAAAAAGGGCGTATGCGTTTTTTCCTGAATATATTCAGGAAAAAACGCATACGCCCTTTTTGGCCAACCAAGCAACCTGGAAAGGCAAATCAGCGCCACAAAGAAGTCTCGCTTCCCATCGGTCAAAAGGGTCATGCTGCAAAAAGTGTCAAAACCAGAAATGCAGGACAGGCCATGGAGAAATGGCAGCCTTGCTACGCTGATGGGCGGGATGTTAATTGCCAGCAGCCACTCTGGAGAAGTGTATGGTGTGTCCGGAAACATCGAAAAAACACAGCTTAGGGAGCGTAGGGCACGTCCACTCATGGGCGTATAAATTGGGAAAAAGAAAAATCAGCAAGACACAGGCACCCCAAAGTTTAGGGCTGCTCTGTTGACAAGAACCTCCACTTCATGACAACTTAAATATCCCAGGAAAGAGAAAAATGGATAAAGAAGTCGTGGTCCTTATGTACAATGGAATATCACTCAGACATGAAATCAATGTCATAAGGCTAGTAGAAGCAAGATGAGTGGAGTTAGGTACGACGATTCTAAGTGAAATAAGTCACACAGAAAAAGACACTTATCATAAGCTATCACTTATAGAGGGAATGTAAAAACCGCTACACTTGAACTGAATTACAAAACAGAACAGAGTCACACGTTTAGAAAACACACTATGGCTGCTTAACGGGAAAGGTGAGGTGGGGTGATGCATAAAACAAGGGGTTCAAATTCGCTCAGATACCGTTCCATACACCCAATATGTAATAGACAAGACCTACTCCTTGCTCAGTGAACTGGACTCAACACCCCCTATTCACCGCACAAGAATATAGGTGACTAGTAAGAATCTTAAAACCTATGTATTGATATATGTCTGGAAGTGAGTCAAGTGGGTGTAAAGCCGCATAAACACAGCCGTGAAAAGCAACTAAACCCCATTATAAAAATAAATTACTTTTAAAAACCCGTAAAACAAAGACAGTGAAAGAGAGAGAAATTCTTACAAAATTCGTTCAGAGGCTGTGATGCAACCTGGATTGACCATATCTACACGCTCATGTGGATGAGACATAAGGGTGGACACTCTTGGGGCTGAAAGGTTGGGTTAGGTTGGGTGAGCAAACGCAGACCCTTTAAAGTAATACTGCGTGGTACCCATCCCATGGGTCCCAAGTCTCCAGGTTCAAGGGCATCTTCCTACATCGAAAACATGCATGAGAAACTCAGAAGATGGTACACCGTGTGATTTTGAAAGGTTTCTAAAACGCACCTCATTTCTCATCTCCTTGTGCTCGGGTTTGCCATTCCAGCTACTTTACTAGCAATCTCCCTACTTGGAGAATCAACACCTTTAACCTCCTGTTCTGTACAGGTTGCAATTTGTCCTGAGGATGAACGGGAAGAGGGGCAACCAATGAGAGACTACATCTAGGTGTTGGGACAGGCACAGGTCACTCTATTTTCCCATCAGGAAGAAGAATTAAGCACAGGCTCAGCCTGCCGCCGGGAACCAGATTAGTGCCTGAGGCAATCCCGCGCTTCTGCGGCCAGCTCCGAAAAAAGCCAGTTGAAAAATGGAGCACATGGGCACTGCAATTCACAAACCTGCAGAGTTATAAATGATAACTCTCGTCCACAAATATATTGAGGGAAGGCAACGAAGAGGATTTGAAAGCAAGGCAGAGTTGCATGAAACAGGTTTCAGGAGGTAGATTCGAATCGCCTTTCAAGCACATGAAAAGCGGCAAAACGTGGAAAATGATGCCCTTGGCCAAAAAGGGCGTATGCGTTTTTTCCTGAATATATTCAGGAAAAAACGCATACGCCCTTTTTGGCCAACCAAGCAACCTGGAAAGGCAAATCAGCGCTACAAAGAAGTCTCGCTTCCCATGGGTCAAAAGGGCCATGCTGAAAAAAGTGTCAAAACCACAAATGCAGGACAGGCCATGGAGAAATGGGAGCCTTGCCACGCTGATGGGCGGGATGTAAATTGCCAACAGCCACTCTGGAGAAGTGTACGGTGTGGCCTGAAACATCGAAAAAACAAAGTTTATGGAGCATAGGGCACTTCCACTCATGGGCGTATAAATTGGGAAAACTAAAAATCAGCAAGACTCAGGCACCCCAAAGTTTAGGGCTGCTCTGTTGACAAGAACCTCCACTTCACGAAACCTTAAATATCCCAGGAAGGAGAAAAATGGATAAAGAAGTCGTGGTCCTTATGTACAATGGAATATCACTCAGCCATGAAATCAATGTCATAAGGCTAGTAGCAGCATGATGAGTGGATTTAGGTACGACGACTCTAAGTGAAATAAGTCACACAGAAAAATACACTTATCAAAAGCTATCACTTATAAAGGGAATGTAAAAACCGCTACAATTGAACTGAATTACAAATCAAAACAGAGTCACACATTTAGAAAACACACTATGGCTGCTTAACGGGAAAGGTGACGTGGGGTGATGCATAAAACAAGGGTTTCAAATTAGCTCAGATACCGTTCCATACACCCAATATGTAATAGACAAGACCTACTCCTTGCTCAGTGAACTGGACTCAACACCCCCTATTCACCACACAAGAATATATCTGACTAGTGAGAATCGTAAAACTTATGTATTGATATCTCTCTAGAAGTGAGTCAAGTGGGTGTAAAGCCGCATAAACACAGCCGTGAAAAGCAGCTAAACCCCATTATAAAAATAAATTAGTTTTAAAAACCCATGAAACAAAGACAGTGAAAGAGAGAGAAATTCTTACAAAATTCATTCAGGGGCTGTGACGCAACCTGGATTGACCATATCTAGACCCACAGCTGGATGAGACATAAGGGTGGACACTCTTGGGGCTGAGAGGTTTGGTGTGGTTGGGTGAGCAAATGCAGACGCTTTAAAGTAATACTGCGTGGTACCCATCCCATGGGTCCCAAATCTCCAGGTTCAAAGGCATCTTCCTACATCGAAAACATGCATGAGAAACCCAGAAGATGGTACACCGTGAGATTGGGAAAGTTTCTAAAACGCACCTCATTTCTCAACTCCGTGTGCTCGGGTTCCCCATTCCAGCTACTTTACTAGCAATCTCCCTACTTGGAGAATCAGCACCTTTAACCTCCTGTTCCATACAGGTTGCAATTTGTCCTAAGGATGAATGGGAAGAGGGGCAACCAATGAGAGACTAGATCTAGGTGTTGGGACAGGCAGAGGTCACTCTATTTTCCCATCAGGAAGAAGAATTAACCACAGGCTCAGCCTGCCGCCCGGAACCAGAATAGGGCCTGAGGCAATCCCGCGCTTCTGCGGCCAGCTCCCAAAAAAGCCAGTTGATAAATGCAGCACATGGGCACTGCAATTCACAAACCTGCAGAGTTATAAATGATAACTCTCGTCCACAAATATATTGAGGGAAGGCAACGAAGAGGATTTGAAAGCAAGGCAGAGTTGCAGGAAACAGGTTTCAGGAGGTAGATTCGAATCGCCTTTAAAGCACATGAAAAGCGGCAAAACGTCGACAATGATGCCCTTGGCCAAAAAGGGCGTATGCGTTTTTTCCTGAATATATTCAGGAAAAAACGCATACGCCCTTTTTGGCCAACCAAGCAACCTGGAAAGGCAAATCAGCGCTACAAAGAAGTCTCGCTTCCCATCGGTCCAAAAGGCCATGCTGAAAAAAGTGTCAAAACCACAAATGCAGGACAGGCCATGGAGAAATAGGAGCCTTGCTACGCTGATGAGCGGGATGTAAATTGCCAACAGCCACTCTGGAGAAGTGTACGGTGTGTCCTGAAACATCGAAAAAACAAAGCTTAGGGAGCATAGGGCACTTCCACTCATGGGCGTATAAATTGGGAAAACTAAAATCAGCAAGACACAGGCACCCCAAAGTTTAGGGCTGCTCTGTTGACAAGAACCTCCACTTCATGACACCTTAAATATCCCAGGAAAGAGAAAAATGGATAAAGAAGTTGTGGTCCTTATGTACAATGGAATATCACTCAGCCATGAAATCAATATCATAAGGCTAGTAGCAGCATGATGATTGGTTTTAGGTACGACGACTCTAAGTGAAATAAGTCACACAGAAAAAGACACATATCAAAAGCTATCACTTATAGAGGGAATGTAAAAACCGCTACACTTGAACTGAATTACAAATCAGAACAGTGTCACCCATTTTGAAAACACACTATGGCTGCTTAACGGGAAAGGTGAGGTGGGGTGATGCATAAAACAAGGGTTTCAAATTCGCTCAGATACCGTTCCATACACCCAATATGTAATAGACAAGACCTACTCCTTGCTCAGTGAACTGGACTCAACACCCTCTATTCACCGCACAAGAATATATCTGACTAGTGAGAATCTTAAAACCTATGTATTGATATCTCTCTGGAAGTGAGTCAAGTGGGTGTAAATCCGCATAAACACAGCCGTGAAAAGCAGCTAAACCCCATTATAAAAATAAATTAGTTTTAAAAACGCATGAAACAAAGACAGTGAAAGAGAGAGAAATTCTTACAAAATTCATTCAGGGGCTGTGACGCAACCTGGATTGACCATATCTAGACCCACAGCTGGATGAGACATAATGGTGGACACTCTTGGGGCTGAGAGGTTTGGTGAGGTTGGGTGAGCCAACGCAGACCCTTTAAAGTAATAATGCATGGTACCCATCCCATGGGTCCCAAATCTCCAGGTTCAAGGGCATCTTCCTACATTGAAAACTTGCATGAGGAACCTAGAAGATGTTACAGCATGTGATTTTGAAAGGTTTCTAAAACGCACCTCATTTCTCATCTCCTTGTGCTCGGGTACGCCATTCTAGCTAATTTACTAGCAATCTCCCTACTTGGAGAATCAGCACCTTTAACCTCCAGTTCCGTATAGGTTGCAATTTGTCCTGAGGATGAACGGGAAGAGGGGCAACCAATGAGAGACTAGATCTAGGTGTTGGGACAGGCACAGGTCACTCTATTTTCCCATCAGGAAGAAGAAATAACCACAGGCTCAGCCTGCCACCCGGAACCAGAAAAGGGCCTGAGGCAATCCCGCGCTTTTGCGGCCAGATCCCAAAAAAGCGAGTTGAAAAATGGAGCTCAGTGGCACTGCAATTCACAAGCCTGCAGAGTTATAAATGATAACTCTCGTCCACAAATATATTGAGGGAAGGCAACGAAGAGGATTTGAAAGCAAGGCAGAACTGCAAAACACAGATTTCAGGAGGTAGATTCGAATCGCCTTTCAAGCACATGAAAAGCGGCAAAACATGGAAAATGATGCCCTTGGAAAAAAAGGGCGTATGCCTTTTTTCCTGAATATATTCAGGAAAAAACGCATACGCCCTTTTTGGCCAACCAAGCAACCTGGAAAGGCAAATCAGCGCTACAAAGAAGTCTCGCTTCCCATCGGTCAAAAGGGTCATGCTGAAAAAAGTGTCAAAACCACAAATGCAGGACAGGCCATGGAGAAATGGGAGCCTTGCTACGCTGATGGGCGGGATGTAAATTGCCAACAGCCACTCTGGAGAAGTGTACGGTGTGGCCTGAAACATCGAAAAAACACAGTTTATGGAGCATAGGGCACTTCCACTCATGGGCGTATAAATTGGGAAAACTAAAAATCAGCAAGACTCAGGCACCCCAAAGTTTAGGGCTGCTCTGTTGAGAAGAACCTCCACTTCACGAAACCTTAAATATCCCAGGAAAGAGAAAAATGGATAAAGAAATCGTGGTCCTTATGTACAATGAAATATCACTCAGCCATGAAATCAATGTCATAAGGAGAGTAGAAGCAAGATGGGTGGAATTAGGTACGATGATTCTAAGGGAAATAAGACACACAGAAAAAGACACTTATCAAAAGCTATCACTTATAGAGTGAATGTAAAAACCGCTACACTTGAATTGAATTACAAATCAGAACAGAGTCACACATTTAGAAAACACACTATGGCTGCTTAACGGGAAAGGTGACGTGGGGTGATGCATAAAACAAGGGTTTCAAATTAGCTCAGATACCGTTCCATACACCCAATATGTAATAGACAAGACCTACTCCTTGTTCAGTGAACTGGACTCAACACCCCCTATTCACCGCACAAGAATATATCTGACTAGTGAGAATCTTAAAACTTATGTATTGATATCTCTCTGGAAGTGAGTCAAGTGGGTGTAAAGCCGCATAAACACAGCCGTGAAAAGCCGCTAAACCCCATTATAAAAATAAATTACTTTTAAAAACCCGTAAAACAAAGACAGTGAAAGAGAGAGAAATTCTTACAAAATTCATTCAGGGGCTGTGACACAACCTGGATTGACCATATCTAGACCCACAGCTGGATGAGACATAAGGGTGGACACTCTTGGGGCTAAGAGGTTTGGTGAGGTTGAGTGAGCAAACGCAGACCCTTTAAAGTAATACTGCGCGGTTCCCATCCCATGGGTCCCAAATCTCCAGGTTTAAGGGCATCTTCCTACATCGAAAACATGCATGAGAAACCCAGAAGATGGTACACCGTGTGATTGGGAAAGTTTCTAAAACACACCTCATTTCTCAACTCCGTGTGCTCAGGTTCGCCATTGCAGCTTCTTTAATAGCAATCTCCCTACTTGGAGAATCAGCACCTTTAACCTCCTGTTCCGTACAGCTTGCAATTTGTCCTGAGGATGAACGGGAAGAGGGGCAACCAATTACAGACTAGATCTAGGTGTTGGGACAGGCACAGGTCACTCTATGTTCCCATCAGGAAGAAGAAATAACCACAGGCTCAGCCTGCTGCCAGGAACCAGAATAAGGCCTGAGGCAATCCCGTGCTTTTGCGGGCATATCCCAAAAAAGCGAGTTGAAAAATGGAGATCAGGTTCACTGCAATTCACAAACCTGCAGAGTTATAAATGATAACTCTCGTCCAGAAATATATTGAGGGAAGGCAACGAAGAGGATTTGAAAGCAAGGCAGAATTGCAGGAAACAGGTTTCAGGAGGTAGATTCGAATCGCTTTTAAAGCACATGAAAAGCGGCAAAACGTCGACAATGATGCCCTTGGCCAAAAAGGGCGTATGCGTTTTTTCCTGAATATATTTAGGAAAAAACGCATACACCCTTTTTGGCCAACCAAGCAACCTGGAAAGGCAAATCAGCGCTACAAAGAAGTCTCGCTTCCCATCGGTCAAAAGGGCCATGCTGCAAAAAGTGTCAAAACCAGAAATGCAGTACAGGCCATGGAGAAAGGGGAGCCTTGCTACGCTGATGGGCGGTATGTAAATTGCCAACATTCACTCTGGAGAAGTGTACGGTGTGTCCTGAAACATCGAAAAAACACAGCATAGGGAGCATAGGGCACTTCCACTCATGGGCGTATAAATTGGGAAAACTAAAAATCAGCAAGACACAGGCACCCCAAAGTTTAGGGCTGCTCTGTTGACAAGAACCTCCACTTCATGACACCTTAAATATCCCAGGAAAGAGAAAAATGGATAAAGAAGTTGTGGTCCTTATGTACAATGGAATATCACTCAGCCATGAAATCAATGTCATAAGGCTAGTAGCAGCATGATGAGTGGATTTAGGTACGACGACTCTAAGTGAAATAAGTCACACAGAAAAAGACACTTATCGTAAGCTATCACTTATAGAGGGAATTTAAAAACCGCTACACTTGAACTGAATTACAAAACAGAACAGAGTCACACGTTTAGAAAACACACTATGGCTGCTTAACGGGAAAGGTGAGGTGGGGTGATGCATAAAACAAGGGTTTCAAATTCGCTCAGATACCGTTCCATACACCCAATATGTAATAGACAAGACCTACTCCTTGCTCAGTGAACTGGACTCAAGACCCCCTATTCACCGCACAAGAATATATGTGACTAGTAAGAATCTTAAAACCTATGTATTGATATCTCTCTGGAAGTGTGTCAAGTGGGTGTAAAGCTGCATAAACACAGCCGTGAAAAGCAGCTAAACCCCATTATAAAAATAAATTAGTTTTAAAAACCCATGAAACAAAGACAGTGAAAGAGACAGAAATTCTTACAAAATTCATTCAGGGGCTGTGATGCAACCTGGATTGAACATATCTAGACCCACAGCTGGATGAGACATAAGGGTGGACATTCTTGGGGCTGAGAGGTTTGGTGAGGTTGGGTGAGCCAACGCAGACCCTTTAAGGAAATACTGCGTGGTACCCATCCCATGGGTCCAAAATCTCCGGGTTCAAGGGCATCTTCCTACATCGAAAACTTGCATTAGGAACCCAGAAGATGGTACACCATGTGATTTTGAAAGGTTTCTAAAACGCACCTCATTTCTCATCTCCTTGTGCTCGGGTTCGCCATTCCAGCTACTTCACTAGCAATCTCCCTACTTAGAGAATCAGCACCTTTAACCGCCTGTTCCGTACAGGTTGCAATTTGTCCTGAGGATGAACGGGAAGAGGGGCAGCCAATGAGAGACTAGATCTAGGTGTTGGGACAGGCACAGGTCACTCTATTTTCTCATCAGGAAGAAGAAATAACCACAGGCTCAGCCTGCCACCTGGAACCAGAATAGGGCCTGAGGCAATCCCGCGCTTCTGCGGCCAGCTCTCAAAAAAGCCAGTTGAAAAATGGAGCACATGGGCACTGCAATTCACAACTCTGCAGAGTTATAAATGATAACTCTCGTCCACAAATATATTGAGGGAAGGCAACGAAGAGGATTTGAAAGCAAGGCAGAATTGCAGGAAACAGGTTTCAGGAGGTAGATTCGAATCGCCTTTAAAGCACATGAAAAGCGGCAAAACGTGGACAATGATGCCCTTGGCCAAAAAGGGCGTATGCGTTTTTTCCTGAATATATTCAGGAAAAAACGCATACGCCCTTTTTGGCCAACCAAGCAACATGGACATGCAAATCTGCACTACAAAGGAGTCTCGCTTCGAATCGGTCAAAAGGGCCATGCTGAAAAAAGTGTCAAAACCAGAAATGCAGGACAGGCCATGGAGAAATGGGAGCCTTGCTACACTGATGGGCGGGATGTAAATTGCCAACAGCCACTCTGGAGAAGTGTACGGTGTGGCCTTAAACATCGAAAAAACACAGCTTAGGGAGCATAGGGCACTTCCACTCATGGGCGTATAAATTGGGAAAACTAAAAATCAGCAAGACACAGGCACCCCAAAGTTTAGGGCTGCTCTGTTGACAAGAACCTCCACTTCATGACACCTTAAATATCCCAGGAAAGAGAAAAATGGATAAAGAAGTTGTGGTCCTTATGTACAATGGAATTTCACTCAGCCATGAAATCAATGTCATAAGGCTAGTAGCAGCATGATGAGTGGATTTAGGTACGACGACTCTAAGTGAAATTAGTCACACAGAAAAAGACACTTATCATAAGCTATCACGTATAGAGGGAATGTAAAAACTTCTACACTTGAACTGAATTACAAAAGAGAACAGAGTCAGACGTTTAGAAAACACACTATGGCTGCTTAAAGTGAAAGGTGAGGTGGTGTGATGCATAAAACAAGGGTTTCAAATTAGCTCAGATACCGTTCCATACACCCAATATGTAATAGACAAGACCTACTCCTTGCTCAGTGAACTGGACTCAACACCCCCTATTCACCGCACAAGTATATATCTGACTAGTAAGAATCTTAAAACCTATGTATTGATATCTCTCTGGAAGTGTGTCAAGTGGGTGTAAAGCCGCATAAACACAGCCGTGAAAAGCATCTAAACCCCATTATAAAAATAAATTCCTTGTAAAAACCCGTAAAACAAAGACAGTGAAAGAGAGAGAAATTCTTACAAAATTCGTTCAGAGGCTGTGATGCAACCTGGATTGAACATATCTAGACCCACAGCTGGATGAGACCTAAGGGTGGACACTCTTGGGGCTGAGAGGTTGGGTGAGGTTGGGTGAGCCAACGCAGACCCTTTAAAGTAATACTGCGTGGTACCCATCCCATGGGTCCCAAGTCTCCAGGTTCAAGGGCATCTTCCTACATCGAAAACACGCATGGGAAAACTAGAAGATGGTACACCGTGTGATTTTGAAAGGTTTCTAAAACACACCCCATTTCTCATCTCCTTGTGCTCGGGTTCGCCATTCCAGCTACTTCACTAGCAATCTCCCTACTTGGAGAATCAGCACCTTTAACCTCCTGTTCTGTACAGGTTGCAATTTGTCCTGAGGATGAACGGGAAGAGGGGCAACCAATGAGAGACTAGATCTAGGTGTTGGGACAGGCACAGGTCACTCTATTTTCCCATCAGGAAGAAGAATTAACCACAAGCTCAGCCTGCCGCCGGGAACCAGAATAGGGCCTGAGGCAATCCCGTGCTTTTGCGGCCAGCTCCCAAACAAGACAGGTGAAAAATGGAGCTCAGGGGCACTGCCATTCACAAACCTGCTGAGTTATAAATGATAACTCTCGTCCACAAATATATTGAGGGAAGGCAACGAAGAGGATTTGAAAGCAAGGCAGAATTGCAGGAAACAGGTTTCAGGAGGTAGATTCGAATCGCCTTTAAAGCACATGAAAAGCGGCAAAACGTGGACAATGATGCCCTTGGCCAAAAAGGGCGTAGGCGTTTTTTCCTGAATATATTCAGGAAAAAACGCCTACGCCCTTTTTGGCCAACCAAGCAACCTGGAAAGTCAAATCAGCGCTACAAAGAAGTCTCGCTTCCCATCCGTCAAAAGGGCCATGCTGATAAAAGTGTCAAAACCACAAATGCAGGACAGGCCATGGAGAAATTGGAGCCTTGCTACGCTGATGGGCGGGATGTAAACTGCCAACAGCCACTCTGGAGAAGTGTACGGTGAGGCCTGAAACTTCGAAAAAACACAGCTTAGGGAGCATAGGGCACTTCCACTCATGGGCGTATAAATTTTGAAAACTAAAAATCAGCAAGACACAGGCACCCCAAAGTTTAGGGCTGCTCTGTTGACAAGAACCTCCACTTCATGACACCTTAAATATCCCAGGAAAGAGAAAAATGGATAAAGAAGTTGTGGTCCTTATGTACAATGGAATATCACTCAGCCATGAAATCAATGTCATAAGGCTAGTAGAAGCAAGATGGGTGGACTTAGGTACGACGATTCTAAGTGAAATAAGTCACACAGAAAAAGACACTTATCAAAACCTATAACTTATACAGGGAATGTAAAAACCGCTCCTTTTGAACTGAATTAGAAAACAGAACAAAGTCAAACATTTAGAAAACAGACTATGGCTGCTTAACGGGAAATGTGAGGTGGGGTGATGCATAAAACAAGGGTTTCAAATTAGCTCAGATACCGTTCCATACACCCAATACGTAATAGACAAGACCTACTCCTTGCTCAGTGAACTGGACTCAACACCCCCTATTCACCGCACAAGAATATATGTGACTAGTAAGAATCTTAAAACCTATGTATTCATATCTCTCTGGAAGTGTGTCAAGTGGGTGTAAAGCCGCATAAACACAGCCGTGAAAAGCAGCTAAACCCCATTATAAAAATAAATTAGTTTTAAAAACCCATGAAACAAAGACAGTGAAAGAGACAGAAATTCTTACAAAATTCATTCAGGGGCTGTGACGCAACCTGGATTGACCATATCTAGACCCATAGCTGGATGAGACATAAGGGTGGACATTCTTGGGGCTGAGAGGTTTGGTGAGGTTGGGTGAGCCAACGCAGACCCTTTAAGGTAATACTGCGTGGTACCCATCCCTTGGGTCCCAAATCTCCAGGTTCAAGGGCATCTTCCTACATCGAAAACTTGCATGAGGAACCCAGAAGATGGTACACCGTGTGATTTTGAAAGGTTTCTAAAACGCACCTCATTTCTCATCTCCTTGTGCTCGGGTTTGCCATTCCAGCTACTTCACTAGCAATCTCCCTACTTGGAGAATCAGCACCTTTAACCTCCTGTTCCGTACAGGTTGCAATTTGTCCTGAGGATGAACGGGAAGAGGGGCAGCCAATGAGAGACTAGATCTAGGTGTTGGGACAGGCACAGGTCACTCTATTTTCTCATCAGGAAGAAGAAATAACCACAGGCTCAGCCTGCCACCCGGAACCAGAATAGGGCCTGAGGCAATCCCGCGCTTCTGCGGCCAGCTCCCAAAAAAGTCAGTTGAAAAATGGAGCACATGGGCACTGCAATTCATAACACTGCAGAGTTATAAATGATAACTCTCGTCCACAAATATACTGAGGGAAGGCAACGAAGAGGATTTGAAAGCAAGGCAGAATTGCAGGAAACAGGTTTCAGGAGGTGGATTCGATTCGCCTTTAAAGCACATGAAAAGCGGCAAAACGTGGACAATGATGCCCTTGGCCAAAAAGGGCGTATGCGTTTTTTCCTGAATATATTCAGGAAAAAACGCATACGCCCTTTTTGGCCAACCAAGCAACATGGAAAGGCAAATCAGCGCTACAAGAAGTCTCGCTTCCCATCCGTCAAAAGGGCCATGCTGATAAAAGTGTCAAAACCACAAATGCAGGACAGGCCATGGAGAAATTGGAGCCTTGCTACGCTGATGGGCGGGATGTAAATTGACAACAACCACCCTGGAGAAGTGTACGGTGAGGCCTGAAACATCGAAAAAACACAGCTTAGGGAGCATAGGGCACTTCCACTCATGGGCGTATAAATTTTGAAAACTAAAAATCAGCAAGACACAGGCACCCCAAAGTTTAGGGCTGCTCTGTTGACAAGAACCTCCACTTCATGACACCTTAAATATCCCAGGAAAGAGAAAAATGGATAAAGAAGTTGTGGTCCTTATGTACAATGGAATATCACTCAGCCATGAAATCAATGTCATAAGGCTAGTAGAAGCAAGATGGGTGGACTTAGGTACGACGATTCTAAGTGAAATATGTCACACAGAAAAGGACACTTATGAAAAGCTATAACTTATACAGGGAATGTAAAAACCGCTACATTTGAACTGAATTACAAAACAGAACAAAGTCACACATTTAGAAAAAAATCTATGGTTGCTTAACGGGAAAGGTGAGGTGGGGTGATGCATAAAACAAGGGTTTCAAATTAGCTCAGATACCGTTCCATACACCCAATACGTAATAGACAAGACCTACTCCTTGCTCAGTGAACTGGACTCAACACCCCCTATTCACCACACAAGAATATATGTGACTAGTAATAATCTTAAAACCTATGTATTGATATCTCTCTGGAAGTGTGTCAAGTGGGTGTAAAGCCGCATAAACACAGACGTGATAAGCAGCTAAACCCCATTATAAAAATAAATTAGTTTTAAAAACTCATGAAACAAAGACAGTGAAAGAGACAGAAATTCTTACAAAATTCATTCAGGGGCTGTGACGCAACCTGGATTGACCATATCTAGACCCACAGCTGGATGAGACATAAGGGTGGACATTCTTGGGGCTGAGAGGTTTGGTGAGGTTGGGTGAGCCAACGCAGACACTTTAAGGTAATACTGCGTGGTACCCATCCCATGGGTCCCAAATCTCCAGGTTCAAGGGCATCTTCCTACATCGAAAACTTGCATGAGGATCCCAGAAGATGGTACACCATGTGATTTTGAAAGGTTTCTAAAACGCACCTCATTTCTCATCTCCTTGTGCTCGGGTTCGCCATTCCAGCTACTTCACTAGCAATCTCCCTATTTGGAGAATCAGCACCTTTAACCTCCTGTTCCGTACAGGTTGCAATTTGTCCTGAGGATGAACAGGAAGAGGGGCAGCCAATGAGAGACTAGATCTAGATGTTGGGACAGGCACAGGTCACTCTATTTTCTCATCAGGAAGAAGAAATAACCACAGGCTCAGCCTGCCACCCGGAACCAGAATAGGGCCTGAGGCAATCCCGCGCTTCTGCGGCCAGCTCCCAAAAAAGCCAGTTGAAAAATGGAGCACATGGGCACTGCAATTCACAACCCTGCAGAGTTATAAATGATAACTCTCGTCCACAAATATACTGAGGGAAGGCAACGAAGAGGATTTGAAAGCAAGGCAGAATTGCAGGAAACAGGTTTCAGGAGGTAGATTCGAATCGCCTTTAAAGCACATGAAAAGCGGCAAAACGTGGACAATGATGCCCTTGGCCAAAAAGGGCGTATGCGTTTTTTCCTGAATATATTCAGGAAAAAACGCATAGGCCCTTTTTGGCCAACCAAGCAACATGTAAAGGCAAATCAGCACTACAAGGAGTCTCGCTTCGAATCGGTCAAAAGGGCCATGCTGAAAAAAGTGTCAAAACCACAAAAGCAGGACAGGCCATGGAGAAATGGGAGCCTTGCTACACTGATGGGCGGGATGTAAATTGCTAGCAGCCACTCTGGAGATTTGTACGGTGTGGCCTTAAACATCGAAAAAACACAGCTTAGGGAGCATAGGGCACTTCCACTCATGGGCGTATAAATTGGGAAAACTAAAAATCAGCAAGACACAGGCACCCCAAAGTTTAGGGCTGCTCTGTTGACAAGAACCTCCACTTCATGACACCTTAGATATCCCAGGGAAGAGAAAAATGGATAAAGAAGTTGTGGTCCTTATGTACAATGGAATATCACTCAGCCATGAAATCAATGTCATAAGGCTAGTAGCAGCATGATGAGTGTATTTAGGTACGACGACTCTAAGTGAAATAAGTCACACAGAAAAAGACACTTATCATAAGCTATCACGTATAGAGGGAATGTAAAAACTGCTACACTTGAACTGAATTACAAAAGAGAACAGAGTCACACGTTTAGAAAACACACTATGGCTGCTTAACGGTAAAGGTGAGGTGGTGTGATGCATAAAACAAGGGTTTCAAATTAGCTCAGATACCGTTCCATACACCCAATATGTAATAGACAAGACCTACTCCTTGCTCAGTGAACTGGACACAACACCCCCTATTCACCGCACAAGTATATATCTGACTAGTAAGAATCTTAAAACCTATGTATTGATATCTCTCTGGAAGTGTGTCAAGTGGGTGTAAAGCCGCATAAACACAGCCGTGAAAAGCAGCTAAACCCCATTATAAAAATAAATTACTTGTAAAAACCCGTAAAACAAAGACAGTGAAAGAGAGAGAAATTCTTACCCAATTCGTTCAGGGGCTGTGATGCAACCTGGATTGAACATATCTAGACCCACAGCTGGATGAGACCTAAGGGTGGACACTCTTGGGGCTGAGAGGTTGGGTGAGGTCGGGTGAGCCAACGCAGACCCTTAAAAGTAATACTGCGTGGTACCCATCCCATGGGTCCCAAATCTCCAGGTTAAAGGCCATCTTCCTACATCGAAAACATGCATGAGAAACCCAGAAAATGGTACACGGTGTGATTTTGAAAGGTTTCTAAAACGCACCTCATTTCTCATCTCCTTGTGCTCGGTTTCACCATTCCAGCTACTTCACTAGCAATCTCCCTACTTGGAGAATCAGCACCTTTAACCTCCTGTTCCATACAGGTTGCAATTTGTTCTGAGGATGAACGGGAAGAGGGGCAACCAATGAGAGACTAGATCTAGGTGTTGGGACAGGCACAAGTCACTCTATTTTCCCATCAGGAAGAAGAAAATACCACAGGCTCAGCCTGCCACCCGGAACCAGAATAGGGCCTGAGGCAATCCCACGCTTTTGCGGCCAGATCCCAAAAAAGCGAGTTGAAAAATGGACCTCAGGGACACTGCAATTCACAAACCTGCAGACTTATAAATGATAATTCTCGTCCACAAATATATTGTGGGAAAGCAACGAAGAGGATTTGAAAGCAAGGCAGAACTGCAGGAAACAGATTTCAGGAGGTAGATTCGAATCGCCTTTAAAGCACATGAAAAGCGGCAAAACGTCGACAATGATGCCCTTGGCCAAAAAGGGCGTATGCGTTTTTTCCTGAATATATTCAGGAAAAAACGCATACGCCCTTTTTGGCCAACCAAGCAACCTGGAAAGGCAAATCAGCGCTACAAAGAAGTCTCGCTTCCCATCCGTCAAAAGGGCCATGCTGATAAAAGTGTCAAAACCACAAATGCAGGACAGGCCATGGAGAAATTGGAGCCTTGCTACGCTGATGGGCGGGATGTAAACTGCCAACAGCCACTCTGGAGAAGTGTACGGTGAGGCCTGAAACTTCGAAAAAACACAGCTTAGGGAGCATAGGGCACTTCCACTCATGGGCGTATAAATTTTGAAAACTAAAAATCAGCAAGACACAGGCACCCCAAAGTTTAGGGCTGCTCTGCTGACAAGAACCTCCACTTCATGACACCTTAAATATCCCAGGAAAGAGAAAAATGGATAAAGAAGTTGTGGTCCTTATGTACAATGGAATATCACTCAGCCATGAAATCAATGTCATAAGGCAAGTAGAAGCAAGATGGGTGGACTTAGGTACGACGATTCTAAGTGAAATAAGTCACACAGAAAAAGACACTTATCAAAAGCTATAACTTATACAGGGAATGTAAAAACCGCTACATTTGAACTGAATTAAAAAACAGAACAAAGTCAAACATTTAGAAAAAAGACTATGGTTGCTTAACGGGAAAGGTGAGGTGGGGTGATGCATAAAACAAGGGTTTCAAATTAGCTCAGATACCGTTCCATACACCCAATACGTAATAGACAAGACCTACTCCTTGCTCAGTGAACTGGACTCAACACCCCCTATTCACCGCACAAGAATATATGTGACTAGTAAGAATCTTAAAACCTATGTATTGATATCTCTCTGGAAGTGTGTCAAGTGGGTGTAAAGCCGCATAAACACAGCCGTGAAAAGCAGCTAAATCCCATTATAAAAATAAATTAGTTTTAAAAACCCATGAAACAAAGACAGTGAAAGAGACAGAAATTCTTACAAAATTCATTCAGGGGCTGTGACTCAACCTGGATTGAACATATCTAGACCCACAGCTGGATGAGACATAAGGGTGGACATTCTTGGGGCTGAGAGTTTTGGTGAGGTTGGGTGAGCCAACGCAGACCCTTTAAGGTAATACTGCGTGGTACCCATCCCATGGGTCCCAAATCTCCAGGTTCAAGGGCATCTTCCTACATCGAAAACTTGCATGAGGAACCCAGAAGATGGTACACCGTGTGATTTTGAAAGGTTTCTAAAACGCACCTCATTTCTCATCTCCTTGTGCTCGGGTTCGCCATTCCAGCTACTTCACTAGCAATCTCCCTACTTGCAGAATCAGCACCTTTAAACTCCTGTTCCGTACAGGTGGCAATTTGTCCTGAGGATGAACGGGAAGAGGGGCAGCCAATGAGAGACTAGATCTAGGTTTTGGGACAGGCACAGGTCACTCTATTTTCTCATCAGGAAGAAGAATTAACCACAGGCTCAGCCTGCCGCCCGGAACCAGAATAGGGCCTGAGGCAATCACGTGCTTCTGCGGCCAGCTCCCAAAAAAGACAGTTGAAAAATGGAGCACATGGGCACTGCAATTCACAACCCTGCAGAGTTATAAATGATAACTCTCGTCCACAAATATACTGAGGGAAGGCAACGAAGAGGATTTGAAAGCAAGGCAGAATTGCAGGAAACAGGTTTCAGGAGGTAGATTCGAATCGCCTTTAAAGCACATGAAAAGCGGCAAAACGTCGACAATGATGCCCTTGGCCAAAAAGGGCGTATGCGTTTTTTCCTGAATATATTCAGGAAAAAACGCATACGCCCTTTTTGGCCAACCAAGCAACCTGGAAAGGCAAATCAGCGCTACAAAGAAGTCTCGCTTCCCATCCATCAAAAGGGCCATGCTGATAAAAGTGTCAAAACCACAAATGCAGGACAGGCCATGGAGAAATTGGAGCCTTGCTACGCTGATGGGCGGGATGTAAATTGCCAACAGCCACTCTGGAGAAGTGTACGGTGAGGCCTGAAACATCGAAAAAACACAGCTTAGGGAGCATAGGGCACGTCCACTCATGGGCGTATAAATTTTGAAAACTAAAAATCAGCAAGACACAGGCACCCCAAAGTTTAGGGCTGCTCTGTTGACAAGAACCTCCACTTCATGACACCTTAAATATCCCAGGAAAGAGAAAAATGGATAAAGAAGTTGTGGTCCTTATGTACAATGCAATATCACTCAGACATGAAATCAATGTCATAAGGCTAGTAGAAGCAAGATGAGTGGATTTAGGTACGACGATTCTAAGTGAAATAAGTCACACAGAAATAGACACTTATCATAAGCTATCACTTATAGAGGGAATGTAAAAACCGCTACACTTGAACTGAATTACAAAACAGAACAGAGTCACACGTTTAGAAAACACACTATGGCTTGTTAACGGAAAAGGTGAGGTGGGGTGATGCATAAAACAAGGGTTTCAAATTCGCTCAGATACCGTTCCATACACCCAATATGTAATAGACAAGACCTACTCCTTGCTCAGTGAACTGGACTCAACACCCCCTATTCACCGCACAAGAATATATCTGATTAGTAAGAATCTTAAAACCTATGTATTGATATCTGTCTGGAAGTGAGTCAAGTGGGTGTAAAGCCGCATAAACACAGCCGTGAAAAGCAGCTAAACCCCATTATAAAAATAAATTACTTTTAAAAACCCGTAAAACAAAGACAGTGAAAGAGAGAGAAATTCTTACAAAATTCGTTCAGGGGCTGTGATGCAACCTGGATTGACCATATCTAGACCCACAGCTGAATGAGACATAAGGGTGGACACTTTTGGGGCTGAGAGTTTGGGTGAGGTTGGGTGAGCAAACGCAGACCCTTTAAATAATACTGCGTGGTACCCATCCCATGGGTCCCAAATCTCCAGGTTCAAGGGCATCTTCCTACATCGAAAACTTGCATGAGGAACCCAGAAGATGGTACACCGTGTGATTTTGAAAGGTTTCTAAAACGCACCTCATTTCTCATCTCCTTGTGCTCGGGTTCGCCATTCCAGCTACTTCACTAGCAATCTCCCTACTTGGAGAATCAGCACCTTTAACCTCCTGTTCCATACAGGTTGCAATTTGTCCTGAGGATGAACGGGAAGAGGGGCAACCAATGAGAGACTAGATCTAGGTGTTGGGACAGGCACAGGTCACTCTATTTTCCCATCAGGAAGAAGAAAATACCACAGGCTCAGCCTGCCACCCGGAACCAGAATAGGGCCTGAGGCAATCCCGCGCTTTTGCGGCCAGCTCCCAAAAAAGCGAGTTGAAAAATGGAGCTCAGGGACACTGCAATTCACAAACCCGCAGAGTTATAAATGATAACTCTCATCCACAGATATATTGAGGGAAGGCAACGAAGAGGATTTGAAAGCAAGGCAGAATTGCAGAAAACAGATTTCAGGAGGTAGATTCGAATCGCCTTTAAAGCACATGAAAAGCGGCAAAAGGTCGACAATGATGCCCTTGGCCAAAAAGGGCGTATGCGTTTTTTCCTGAATATATTCAGGAAAAAACGCATACGCCCTTTTTGGCCAACCAAGCAACCTGGAAAGGCAAATCAGCGCTACAAAGAGGTCTCGCTTCCCATCGGTCAAAAGGGCCATGCTGCAAAAAGTGTCAAAACCAGAAATGCAGGACAGGCCATGGAGAAATGGCAGCCTTGCTACGCTGATGAGCGGGATGTAAATTGCCAACAGCCACTCTGGAGAAGTATACGGTGTGTCCTGAAACATCGAAAAAACACAGCTTAGGGAGCATAGGGCACGTCCACTCATGGGCGTATAAATTGGGAAAACTAAAAATCAGCAAGACACAGGCACCCCAATGTTTAGGGCTGCTATGTTGACAAGAACCTCCACTTCATGACACCTTAAATATCCCAGGAAAGAGAAAAATGGATAAAGAAGTTGTGGTCCTTATGTACAAAGGAATATCACTCAGACATGAAATCAATGTCATAAGGCTTGTAGAAGCAAGATGAGTGGATTTAGGTATGACGATTCTAAGTGAAATAAGTCACACAGAAAAAGACACTAATTATAAGCTATCACTTATAGAGGGAATGTAAAAACCGCTACACTTGAACTGAATTACAAAAGAGAACAGAGTCACACGTTTAGAAAACACACTATAGCTGCTTAACGGGAAAGGTGAGGTGGGGTGATGCATAAAACAAGGGTTTCAAATTCGCTCAGATACCGTTCCATACACACAATATGTAATAGACAAGACCTACTCCTTGCTCAGTGAAGTGGACTCAACACCCCCTATTCACCGCACAAGAATATTTCTGACTAGTAAGAATCGTAAAACCTATGTATTGATATCTCTCTGGAAGTGAGCCAAGTGGGTGTAAAGCCGCATAAACACAGCCGTGAAAAGCAGCTAAACCCCATTATAAAAATAAATTACTTTTAAAAACCCGTAAAACAAAGACAGTGAAAGAGAGAGAAATTCCTACAAAATTCGTTCAGGGGCTGTGATGCAACCTGGATGGACCATATCTAGACCCACACCTGGATGAGACATAAGGGTGGACACTCTTGGGGCTTAGAGGTTGGGTGAGGTTGGGTGAGCAAACTCAGACCCTTTAAAGTAATACTGCGTGGTACCCATCCCATGGGTGCCAAATCTCCAGGTTCAAGGGCATCTTCCTACATCGAAAACATGCATGAGAAACCCAGAAGATGGTACACCGTGTGATTTTGAAAGGTTTCTAAAACGCACCCCATTTCTCATCTCCTTGTGCTAGGGTTCGCCTTTCCAGCTACTTTACTAGCAATCTCCCTACTTGGAGAATCAGCACCTTTAAGCTCCTGTTCCCTACAGGTTGCAATTTGTCCTGAGGTTGAACGGGAAGAGGGACAACCAATGAGAGACTAGATCTAGGTGTTGGGACAGGCACAGGTCACTCTATTTTCCCATCAGGAAGAAGAATTAACCACAGGCTCAGCCTGCCGCCAGGAACCAGAATAGGGCCTGAGGCAATCCCGAACTTTTGCGGCCAGCTCCCAAAAAAGACAGTTGAAAAATGGAGCTCAGGGGCACTGCAATTCACAAACCTGCTGAGTTATAAATGATAACTCTCGTCCACAAATATATTGAGGGAAGGCAACGAAGAGGATTTGAAAGCAACGCAGAATTGCAGGAAGCAGGTTTCAGGAGGTAGATTCGAATCACCTTTAACGCACATGAAAATTGGCATAACGTCGACAATGATGCCCTTGGCCAAAAAGGGCGTATGCGTTTTTTCCTGAATATATTCAGGAAAAAACGCATACGCCCTTTTTGGCCAACCAAGCAACCTGGAAAGGCAAATCAGCGCTACAATGAAGTCTCGCTTCCCATCGGTCAAAAGGGCCATGCTACAAAAAGTGTCAAAACCAGAAATGCAGGACAGGCCATGTAGAAATTTCAGCCTTTCTACGCTGATGGGAGGGATGTAAATTGCCAACAGCCACTCTGGAGAACTGTACGGTGTGTCCTGAAACATCGAAAAAACACAGGTTAGGGAGCATAGGGCACGTCCACTCATGGGCGTATAAATTGGGAAAACTAAAAATCAGCAAGACACAGGCACACCAAAGTTTAGGGCTGCTCTGTTGATAAGAACCTCCACTTCATGACACCTTAAATATCCCAGGAAAGAGAAAAATAGATAAAGAAGTTGTGGTCCTTATGTACAATGGAATATCACTCAGACATGAAATCAATGTCATAAGGCTAGTAGAAGCAAGATGAGTGGATTTAGGTACGACGATTCTAAGTGAAATAAGTCACACAGAAAAAGACACTTATCAAAAGCTATCACTTATAGAGGGAATGTAAAAACCGCTACACTTGAACTGAATTACAAAACAGAACAGAGTCACACGTTTAGAAAACACACTATGGCTGCTTAACGGGAAAGGTGAGGTGGGGTGATGCATAAAACAAGGGTTTCATATTAGCTCAGATACCGTTCCATACACCCAATATGTAATAGACAAGACCTACTCCTTGCTCAGTGAACTGGACTCAACACCCCCTATTCACCGCACAAGTATATATCTGACTAGTAAGAATCTTAAAACCTATGTATTGATATCTCTCTGGAAGTGAGTCAAGTGGGTGTAAAGCCGCATAAACACAGCGGTGAAAAGCAGCTAAACCCCATTATAAAAATAAATTACTTTTAAAAACCAGTAAAACAAAGACAGTGAAAGAGAGAGAAATTCTTACAAAATTAGTTCAGAGGCTGTGATGCAATCTGGACTGACCATATCTGGACCCACAGCTGGATGAGACATAAGGGTGGACACTATTGGGGCTTAGAGTTTGGGTGATGTTGGATGAGCAAGTGCAGACCCTTTAAAGTAATACTGCGTGGTACCCATCCCATGGGTCCCAAATCTCCAGGTTCTAGGGCATCTTCCTACATCGAAAACCTGCATGAGAAACTCAGAAAATGGTACACCGTGTGATTTTGAAAGGTTTCTAAAACACACCCCATTTCTCATCTCCTTGTGCTCGGGTTCGCGTTTCCAGCTACTTCACTAGCAATCTCCCTACTTGGAGAATCAGCACCTTTAACCTCCTGTTCTGTACAGGTTGCAATTTGTCCTGAGGATGAACGGGAAGAGGGGCAACCAATGAGAGACTAGATCTAGGTGTTGGGACAGGCACAGGTCACTCTAATTTCCCATCAGGAAGATGAATTAACCACAGGCTCAGCCTGCCGCCGGGAACCAGAATAGGGCCTGAGGCAATCCCGTGCTTTTGCGGCCAGCTCCCAAACAAGACAGTTGAAAAATGGAGCTCAGGGGCACTGCCATTCACAAACCTGCTGAGTTATAAATGATAACTCTCGTCCACAAATATATTGAGGGAAGGCAACGAAGAGGATTTGAAAGCAAGGCAGAATTGCAGGAAACAGGTTTCAGGAGGTAGATTCGAATCGCCTTTAAAGCACATGAAAAGCGGCAAAACGTCGACAATGATGCCCTTGGCCAAAAAGGGCGTATGCGTTTTTTCCTGAATATATTCAGGAAAAAACGCATACGCCCTTTTTGGCCAACCAAGCAACCTGGAAAGGCAAATCAGCGCTACAAAGAAGTCTCGCTTCCCATCGGTCAAAAGGGCCATGCTGCAAAAAGTGTCAAAACCAGAAATGCAGGACAGGCCATGGAGAAATGGCAGCCTTGCTACGCTGATGGGCGGGATGTAAATTGCCAACAGCCACTCTGGAGAAGTGTATGGTGTGTCCTGAAACATCGAAAAAACACAGCTTAGGGAGCGTACGGCACGTCCACTCATGGGCGTATAAATTGGGAAAAAGAAAAATCAGCAAGACACAGGCACCCCAAAGTTTAGGGCTGCTCTGTTGACAAGAACCTCCACTTCATGACAACTTAAATATCCCAGGAAAGAGAAAAATGGATAAAGAAGTCGTGGTCCTTATGTACAATGGAATATCACTCAGACATGAAATCAATGTCATAAGGCTAGTAGAAGCAAGATGAGTGGAGTTAGGTACGACGATTCTAAGTGAAATAAGTCACACAGAAAAAGACACTTATCATAAGCTATCACTTATAGAGGGAATGTAAAAACCGCTACACTTGAACTAAATTACAAAACAGAACAGAGTCACACGTTTAGAAAACACACTATGGCTGCTTAACGGGAAAGGTGAGGTGGGGTGATGCATAAAACAAGGGGTTCAAATTCGCTCAGATACCGTTCCATACACCCAATATGTAATAGACAAGACCTACTCCTTGCTCAGTGAACTGGACTCAACACCCCCTATACACCGCACAAGAATATAGGTGACTAGTAAGAATCTTAAAACCTATGTATTGATATATGTCTGGAAGTGAGTCAAGTGGGTGTAAAGCCGCATAAACACAGCCGTGAAAAGCAACTAAACCCCATTATAAAAATAAATTACTTTTAAAAACCCGTAAAACAAAGACAGTGAAAGAGAGAGAAATTCTTACAAAATTCGTTCAGGGGCTGTGATGCAACCTGGATTGACCATATCTACACGCACAGGTGGATGAGACATAAGGGTGGACACTCTTGGGGCTGAAAGTTTGGGTTAGGTTGGGTGAGCAAACACAGACCCTTTAAAGTAATACTGCGTGGTACCCATCCCATGGGTCCCAAGTCTCCAGGTTCAAGGGCATTTTCCTACATCGAAAACATGCATGAGAAACTCAGAAGATGGTACACCGTGTGATTTTGAAAGGTTTCTAAAACGCACCTCATTTCTCATCTCCTTGTGCTCGGGTTCGCCATTCCAGCTACTTTACTAGCAATCTCCCTACTTGGAGAATCAGCACCTTTAACCTCCTGTTCTGTACAGGTTGCAATTTGTCCTGAGGATGAACGGGAAGAGGGGCAACCAATGAGAGACTAGATCTAGGTGTTGGGACAGGCACAGGTCACTCTAATTTCCCATCAGGAAGAAGAATTAATCACAGGCTCAGCCTGCCGCCCAGAAGCACAATAGGGCCTGAGGCAATCCCGCGCTTTTGCGGCCAGCTCCCAAAAAAGCGAGTTGAAAAATGGAGCTCAGGGACACTGCAATTCACAAACCCGCAGAGTTATAAATGATAACTCTCATCCACAGATATATTGAGGGAAGGCAACGAAGAGGATTTGAAAGCAAGGCAGAATTGCAGAAAACAGATTTCAGGAGGTAGATTCGAATCGCCTTTAAAGCACATGAAAAGCGGCAAAAGGTCGACAATGATGCCCTTGTCCAAAAAGGGCGTATGCGTTTTTTCCTGAATATATTCAGGAAAAAACGCATACGCCCTTTTTGGCCAACCAAGCAACCTGGAAAGGCAAATCAGCGCTAAAAAGAAGTCTCGCTTCCCATCGGTCAAAAGGGCCATGCTGCAAAAAGTGTCAAAACCAGAAATGCAGGACAGGCCATGGAGAAATGGCAGCCTTGCTACGCTGATGAGCGGGATGTAAATTGCCAACAGCCACTCTGGAGAAGTGTACAGTGTGTACTGAAACATCGAAAAAAAACAGCTTATGGAGCATAGGGCACGTCCACTCATGGGAGTATAAATTGGGAAAACTAAAAATCAGCAAGACACAGGCACCCCAAAGTTTAGGGCTGCTCTGTTGACAAGAACCTCCACTTCATGACAACTTAAATATCCCAGGAAAGAGAAAAATGGATAAAGAAGTCGTGGTCCTTATGTACAATGGAATATCACTCAGACATGAAATCAATGTCATAAGGCTAGTAGAAGCAAGATGAGTGGAGTTAGGTACGACGATTCTAAGTGAAATAAGTCACACAGAAAAAGACACTTATCATAAGCTATCACTTATAGAGGGAATGTAAAAACCGCTACACTTGAACTGAATTACAAAACAGAACAGAGTCACACGTTTAGAAAACACACTATGGCTGCTTAACGGGAAAGGTGAGGTGGGGTGATGCATAAAACAAGGGGTTCAAATTCGCTCAGATACCGTTCCATACACCCAATATGTAATAGACAAGACCTACTCTTTGCTCAGTGAACTGGACTCAACACCCCCTATTCACCGAACAAGAATATATGTGACTAGTAACAATCTTAAAACCTATGTATTGATATCTGTCTGAAAGTGAGTCAAGTGGGTGTAAATCCGCATAAACACAGCCGTGAAAAGCAGCTAAACCCCATTATAAAAATAAATTACTTTTAAAAACCCGTAAAACAAAGACAGTGAAAGAGAGAGAAATTCTTACAAAATTCGTTCAGGGGCTGTGATGCAACCTGGATTGACCATATCTAGACCCACAGCTGGATGAGACATAAGGGTGGACACTCTTGGGGCTGAGAGGTTGGGTGAGGTTGGGTGAGAAAACGCAGACCCTTTAAATTAATACTGCATGGTACCCATCCCATGGGTCCCCAATCTCCAGGTTCAAGGGCATCTTCCTACATCGAAATCTTGCATGAGGAACCCAGAAGAAGGTACACCGTGTGATTTTGAAAGGTTTCTAAAACGCACCTCATTTCTCATTTCCTTGTGCTCGGGTTCGCCATTCCAGCTACTTCACTAGCAATCTCCCTACTTGGAGAATCAGCACCTTTAACCTCCTGTTCCGTACAGGTTGCAATTTGTCCTGAGGATGAACGGGAAGAGGGGCAACCAATGAGAGACTAGATCTAGGTGTTGGGACAGGCACAGGTCACTCTATTTTCCCATCAGGAAGAAGAATTAACCACAGGCTCAGCCTGCCGCCGGGAACCAGAATAGGGCCTGAGGCAATCCCGTGCTTTTGCGGCCAGCTCCCAAACAAGACAGTTGAAAAATGGAGCTCAGGGGCACTGCCATTCACAAACCTGCTGAGTTATAAATGATAACTCTCGTCCACAAATATATTGAGGGAAGGCAACGAAGAGGATTTGAAAGCAAGGCAGAATTGCAGGAAACAGGTTTCAGGAGGTAGATTCGAATCGCCTTTAAAGCACATGAAAAGCGGCAAAACGTGGACAATGATGCCCTTGGCCAAAAAGGGCGTAGGCGTTTTTTCCTGAATATATTCAGGAAAAAACGCATACGCCCTTTTTGGCCAACCAAGCAACCTGGAAAGGCAAATCAGCGCTACAAAGAAGTCTCGCTTCCCATCGGTCAAAAGGGTCATGCTGCAAAAAGTGTCAAAACCAGAAATGCAGGACAGGCCATGGAGAAATGGCAGCCTTGCTACGCTGATGGGCGGGATGTTAATTGCCAGCAGCCACTCTGGAGAAGTGTATGGTGTGTCCTGAAACATCGAAAAAACACAGCTTAGGGAGCGTACGGCACGTCCACTCATGGGCGTATAAATTGGGAAAAAGAAAAATCAGCAAGACACAGGCACCCCAAAGTTTAGGGCTGCTCTGTTGACAAGAACCTCCACTTCATGACACCTTAAATATCCCAGGAAAGAGAAAAATGGATAAAGAAGTCGTGGTCCTTATGTACAATGGAATATCACTCAGACATGAAATCAATGTCATAAGGCTAGTAGAAGCAAGATGAGTGGAGTTAGGTACGACGATTCTAAGTGAAATAAGTCACACAGAAAAAGACACTTATCATAAGCTATCACTTATAGAGGGAATGTAAAAACCGCTACACTTGAACTGAATTACAAAACAGAACAGAGTCACACGATTAGAAAACACACTATGGCTGCTTAACGGGAAAGGTGAGGTGGGGTGATGCATAAAACAAGGGGTTCAAATTTGCTCAGATACCGTTCCATACACCCAATATGTAATAGACAAGACCTACTCCTTGCTCCGTGAACTGGACTCAACACCCCCTATTCACCGCACAAGAATATATGTGACTAGTAACAATCTTAATACCTATGTATTGATATCTGTCTGAAAGTGAGTCAAGTGGGTGTAAATCTGCATAAACACAGCCGTGAAAAGCAGCTAAACCCCATTATAAAAATAAATTACTTTTAAAAACCCGTAAAACAAAGACAGTGAAAGAGAGAGAAATTCTTACAAAATTCGTTCAGAGGCTGTGATGCAACCTGGATTGACCATATCTAGACCCACAGCTGGATGAGACATAAGGGTGGACACTCTTGGGGCTGAGAGGTGGGGTGAGCAAACGCAGACCCTTTAAAGTAATACTGCGTGATACCCATCCCATGGGTCCCAAATCTCCAGGTTCAAGGGCATCTTCCTACATCGAAAACATGCATGAGAAACTCAGAAGATGGTACACCGTGTGATTTTGAAAGGTTTCTAAAACACATCCCATTTCTCATCTCCTTGTGCTCGGGTTCGCCTTTCCAGCTACTTTACTAGCAATCAAATTACTTGGAGAATCAGCACCTTTAACCTCCTGTTCCCTACAGGTTGCAATTTGTCCTGAGGATGAACGGGAAGAGGGGCAACCAATGAGAGACTAGATCTAGGTTTTGGGACAGGCACAGGTCACTCTATTTTCCCATCAGGAAGAAGAATTAACCACAGGCTCAGCCTGCTGCCAGGAACCAGAATAGGGCCTGAGGCAATCCCGTGCTTTTGCGGCCAGCTCCCAAAAAAGACAGTTGAAAAATGGAGCTCAGGGGCACTGCCATTCACAAACATGCTGAGTTATAAACGATAACTCTCGTCCACAAATATATTGAGGGAAGGCAATGAAGAGGATTTGAAAGCAAGGCAGAATTGCAGGAAACAGGTTTCAGGAGGTAGATTCGAATCGCTTTAAAGCACATGAAAAGCGGCAAAACGTCGACAATGATGCCCTTGGCCAAAAAGGGCGTATGCGTTTTTTCCTGAATATATTCAGGAAAAAACGCATACGCCGTTTTTGGCCAACCAAGCAACCTGGAAAGGCAAATCAGCGCCACAAAGAAGTCTCGCTTCCCATCGGTCAAAAGGGTCATGCTGCAAAAAGTGTCAAAACCAGAAATGCAGGACAGGCCATGGAGAAATGGCAGCCTTGCTACGCTGATGGGCGGGATGTTAATTGCCAGCAGCCACTCTGGAGAAGTGTATGGTGTGTCCGGAAACATCGAAAAAACACAGCTTAGGGAGCGTAGGGCACGTCCACTCATGGGCGTATAAATTGGGAAAAAGAAAAATCAGCAAGACACAGGCACCCCAAAGTTTAGGGCTGCTCTGTTGACAAGAACCTCCACTTCATGACAACTTAAATATCCCAGGAAAGAGAAAAATGGATAAAGAAGTCGTGGTCCTTATGTACAATGGAATATCACTCAGACATGAAATCAATGTCATAAGGCTAGTAGAAGCAAGATGAGTGGAGTTAGGTACGACGATTCTAAGTGAAATAAGTCACACAGAAAAAGACACTTATCATAAGCTATCACTTATAGAGGGAATGTAAAAACCGCTACACTTGAACTGAATTACAAAACAGAACAGAGTCACACGTTTAGAAAACACACTATGGCTGCTTAACGGGAAAGGTGAGGTGGGGTGATGCATAAAACAAGGGGTTCAAATTCGCTCAGATACCGTTCCATACACCCAATATGTAATAGACAAGACCTACTCCTTGCTCAGTGAACTGGACTCAACACCCCCTATTCACCGCACAAGAATATAGGTGACTAGTAAGAATCTTAAAACCTATGTATTGATATATGTCTGGAAGTGAGTCAAGTGGGTGTAAAGCCGCATAAACACAGCCGTGAAAAGCAACTAAACCCCATTATAAAAATAAATTACTTTTAAAAACCCGTAAAACAAAGACAGTGAAAGAGAGAGAAATTCTTACAAAATTCGTTCAGAGGCTGTGATGCAACCTGGATTGACCATATCTACACGCTCATGTGGATGAGACATAAGGGTGGACACTCTTGGGGCTGAAAGGTTGGGTTAGGTTGGGTGAGCAAACGCAGACACTTTAAAGTAATACTGCGTGGTACCCATCCCATGGGTCCCAAGTCTCCAGGTTCAAGGGCATCTTCCTACATCGAAAACATGCATGAGAAACTCAGAAGATGGTACACCGTGTGATTTTGAAAGGTTTCTAAAACGCACCTCATTTCTCATCTCCTTGTGCTCGGGTTTGCCATTCCAGCTACTTTACTAGCAATCTCCCTACTTGGAGAATCAACACCTTTAACCTCCTGTTCTGTACAGGTTGCAATTTGTCCTGAGGATGAACGGGAAGAGGGGCAACCAATGAGAGACTACATCTAGGTGTTGGGACAGGCACAGGTCACTCTATTTTCCCATCAGGAAGAAGAATTAAGCACAGGCTCAGCCTGCCGCCGGGAACCAGATTAGTGCCTGAGGCAATCCCGCGCTTCTGCGGCCAGCTCCGAAAAAAGCCAGTTGAAAAATGGAGCACATGGGCACTGCAATTCACAAACCTGCAGAGTTATAAATGATAACTCTCGTCCACAAATATATTGAGGGAAGGCAACGAAGAGGATTTGAAAGCAAGGCAGAGTTGCATGAAACAGGTTTCAGGAGGTAGATTCGAATCGCCTTTCAAGCACATGAAAAGCGGCAAAACGTGGAAAATGATGCCCTTGGCCAAAAAGGGCGTATGCGTTTTTTCCTGAATATATTCAGGAAAAAACGCATACGCCCTTTTTGGCCAACCAAGCAACCTGGAAAGGCAAATCAGCGCTACAAAGAAGTCTCGCTTCCCATGGGTCAAAAGGGCCATGCTGAAAAAAGTGTCAAAACCACAAATGCAGGACAGGCCATGGAGAAATGGGAGCCTTGCCACGCTTATGGGCGGGATGTAAATTGCCAACAGCCACTCTGGAGAAGTGTACGGTGTGTCCTGAAACATCGAAAAAACACAGGTTAGGGAGCATAGGGCACGTCCACTCATGGGCGTATAAATTGGGAAAACTAAAAATCAGCAAGACACAGGCACACCAAAGTTTAGGGCTGCTCTGTTGATAAGAACCTCCACTTCATGACACCTTAAATATCCCAGGAAAGAGAAAAATATATAAAGAAGTTGTGGTCCTTATGTACAATGGAATATCACTCAGACATGAAATCAATGTCATAAGGCTAGTAGAAGCAAGATGAGTGGATTTAGGTACGACGATTCTAAGTGAAATAAGTCACACAGAAAAAGACACTTATCAAAAGCTATCACTTATAGAGGGAATGTAAAAACCGCTACACTTGAACTGAATTACAAAACAGAACAGAGTCACACGTTTAGAAAACACACTATGGCTGCTTAACGGGAAAGGTGAGGTGGGGTGATGCATAAAACAAGGGTTTCATATTAGCTCAGATACCGTTCCATACACCCAATATGTAATAGACAAGACCTACTCCTTGCTCAGTGAACTGGACTCAACACCCCCTATTCACCGCACAAGTATATATCTGACTAGTAAGAATCTTAAAACCTATGTATTGATATCTCTCTGGAAGTGAGTCAAGTGGGTGTAAAGCCGCATAAACACAGCGGTGAAAAGCAGCTAAACCCCATTATAAAAATAAATTACTTTTAAAAACCAGTAAAACAAAGACAGTGAAAGAGAGAGAAATTCTTACAAAATTAGTTCAGAGGCTGTGATGCAATCTGGACTGACCATATCTGGACCCACAGCTGGATGAGACATAAGGGTGGACACTATTGGGGCTTAGAGGTTGGGTGATGTTGGATGAGCAAGTGCAGACCCTTTAAAGTAATACTGCGTGGTACCCATCCCATGGGTCCCAAATCTCCAGGTTCTAGGGCATCTTCCTACATCGGAAACATGCATGAGAAACTCAGAAGATGGTACACCGTGTGATTTTGAAAGGTTTCTAAAACACACCCCATTTCTCATCTCCTTGTGCTCGGGTTCGCGTGTCCAGCTACTTCACTAGCAATCTCCCTACTTGGAGAATCAGCACCTTTAACCTCCTGTTCTGTACAGGTTGCAATTTGTCCTGAGGATGAACGGGAAGAGGGACAACCAATGAGAGACTAGATCTAGGTGTTGGGACAGGCACAGGTCACTCTAATTTCCCATCAGGAAGATGAATTAACCACAGGCTCAGCCTGCCGCCGGGAACCAGAACAGGGCCTGAGGCAATCCCGTGCTTTTGCGGCCAGCTCCCAAACAAGACAGTTGAAAAATGGAGCTCAGGGGCACTGCCATTCACAAACCTGCTGAGTTATAAATGATAACTCTCGTCCACAAATATATTGAGGGAAGGCAACGAAGAGGATTTGAAAGCAAGGCAGAATTGCAGGAAACAGGTTTCAGGAGGTAGATTCGAATCGCCTTTAAAGCACATGAAAAGCGGCAAAACGTCGACAATGATGCCCTTGGCCAAAAAGGGCGTATGCGTTTTTTCCTGAATATATTCAGGAAAAAACGCATACGCCCTTTTTGGCCAACCAAGCAACCTGGAAAGGCAAATCAGCGCTACAAAGAAGTCTCGCTTCCCATCGGTCAAAAGGGCCATGCTGCAAAAAGTGTCAAAACCAGAAATGCAGGACAGGCCATGGAGAAATGGCAGCCTTGCTACGCTGATGGGCGGGATGTAAATTGCCAACAGCCACTCTGGAGAAGTGTACGGTGTGTCCTGAAACATCGAAAAAACACAGCTTAGGGAGCGTAGGGCACGTCCACTCATGGGCGTATAAATTGGGAAAACTAAAAATCAGCAAGACACAGGCACCCCAAAGTTTAGGGCTGCTCTGTTGACAAGAACCTCCACTTCATGACACCTTAAATATACCAGGAAAGAGAAAAATGGATAAAGAAGTTGTGGTCTTTATGTACAATGCAATATCACTCAGACATGAAATCAATGTCATAAGGCTAGTAGAAGCAAGATGAGTGGACTTAGGTACGACGATTCTAAGTGAAATAAGTCACACAGAAAAAGACACTTATCATAAGCTATCACTTATAGAGGGAATGTAAAAACCGCTACACTTGAACTGAATTACAGAACAGAACAGAATCACACGTTTAGAAAACACACTATGGCTGCTTAACGGGAAAGGTGAGGTGGGGTGATGCATAAAACAAGGGTTTCAAATTCGCTCAGATACCGTTCCATACACCCAATATGTAATAGACAAGACCTACTCTTTGCTCAGTGAACTGGACTCAACACCCCCTATTCACCGCACAAGAATATATGTGACTAGTAACAATCTTAAAACCTATGTATTGATATCTGTCTGGAAGTGAGTCAAGTGGGTGTAAATCCGCATAAACACAGCCGTGAAAAGCAGCTAAACCCCATTATAAAAATAAATTACTTTTAAAAACCCGTAAAACAAAGACAGTGAAAGAGAGACAAATTCTTACAAAATTCGTTCAGGGGCTGTGATGCAACCTGGATTGACCATATCTAGACCCACAGCTGGATGAGACATAAGGGTGGACACTCTTGGGGCTGAGAGGTTGGGTGAGGTTGGGTGAGCAAACGCAGACCCTTTAAAGTAATACTGCATGGTACCCATCCCATGGGTCCCAAATCTCCAGGTTCAAGGGCATCTTCCTACATCGAAATCTTGCATGAGGAACCCAGAAGAAGGTACACCATGTGATTTTGAAAGGTTTCTAAAACGCACCTCATTTCTCATCTCCTTGTGCTCGGGTTCGCCATTCCAGCTACTTTACTAGCAATCTCCCTACTTGGAGGATCAGCACCTTTAACCTCCTGTTCTGTACAGGTTGCAATTTGTCCTGAGGATGAACGGGAAGAGGGGCAACCAATGAGAGACTAGATCTAGGTGTTGGGACAGGCACAGGTCACTCTATTTTCCCATCAGGAAGAAGAATTAACCACAGGCTCAGCCTGCTGCCAGGAACCAGAATAGGGCCTGAGGCAAACCCGTGCTTTTGCGGCCAGCTCTCAAAAAAGACAGTTGAAAAATGGAGCTCAGGGACACTGCAATTCACAAACCCGCAGAGTTATAAGTGATAACTCTCATCCACAGATATATTGAGGGAAGGCAACGAAGAGGATTTGAAAGCAAGGCAGAATTGCAGGAAACAGATTTCAGGAGGTAGATCCGAATCGCCTTTAAGGCACATGAAAAGCGGCAAAACGTCGACAATGATGCCCTTGGCCAAAAAGGGCGTATGCGTTTTTTCCTGAATATATTCAGGAAAAAACGCATACGCCCTTTTTGGCCAACCAAGCAACCTGGAAAGGCAAATCAGCGCTACAAAGAAGTCTCGCTTCCCATCGGCCAAAAGGGCCATGCTGCAAAAGTGTCAAAACCAGAAATGCAGGACAGGCCATGGAGAAATGGCAGCCTTGCTACGCTGATGGGCGGGATGTTAATTGCCAGCAGCCACTCTGGAGAAGTGTATGGTGTGTCCTGAAACATCGAAAAAACACAGCTTAGGGAGCGTAGGGCACGTCCACTCATGGGCGTATAAATTGGGAAAAAGAAAAATCAGCAAGACACAGGCACCCCAAAGTTTAGGGCTGCTCTGTTGACAAGAACCTCCACTTCATGACAACTTAAATATCCCAGGAAAGAGAAAAATGGATAAAGAAGTCGTGGTCCTTATGTACAATGGAATATCACTCAGACATGAAATCAATGTCATAAGGCTAGTAGAAGCAAGATGAGTGGAGTTAGGTACGACGATTCTAAGTGAAATAAGTCACACAGAAAAAGACACTTATCATAAGCTATCACTTATAGAGGGAATGTAAAAACCGCTACACTTGAACTGAATTACAAAACAGAACAGAGTCACACGTTTAGAAAACACACTATGGCTGCTTAACGCGAAAGGTGAGGTGGGGGGATGCATAAAACAAGGGGTTCAAATTCGCTCAGATACCGTTCCATACACCCAATATGTAATAGACAAGACCTACTCCTTGCTCAGTGAACTGGACTCAACACCCCCTATTCACCGCACAAGAATATAGGTGACTAGTAAGAATCTTAAAACCTATGTATTGATATATGTCTGGAAGTGAGTCAAGTGGGTGTAAAGCCGCATAAACACAGCCGTGAAAAGCAACTAAACCCCATTATAAAAATAAATTACTGTTAAAAACCCGTAAAACAAAGACAGTGAAAGAGAGAGAAATTCTTACAAAATTCGTTCAGAGGCTGTGATGCAACCTGGATTGACCATATCTACACGCACAGGTGGATGAGACATAAGGGTGGACACTCTTGGGGCTGAAAGGTTGGGTTAGGTTGGGTGAGCAAATGCAGACCCTTTAAAGTAATACTGCGTGGTACCCATCCCATGGGTCCCAAGTCTCCAGGTTCAAGGGCATCTTCCTACATCGAAAACATGCATGAGAAACTCAGAAGATGGTACACCGTGTGATTTTGAAAGGTTTCTAAAACGCACCTCATTTCTCATCTCCTTGTGCTCGGGTTCGCCATTCCAGCTACTTTACTAGCAATCTCCCTACTTGGAGAATCAGCACCTTTAACCTCCTGTTCTGTACAGGTTGCAATTTGTCCTGAGGATGAACGGGAAGAGGGGCAACCAATGAGAGACTAGATCTAGGTGTTGGGACAGGCACAGGTCACTCTAATTTCCCATCAGGAAGAAGAATTAATCACAGGCTCAGCCTGCCGCCCAGAAGCACAATAGGGCCTGAGGCAATCCCGTGCTTTTGCGGCCAGCTCCCAAACAAGACAGTTGAAAAATGGAGCTCAGGGGCACTGCCATTCACAAACCTGCTGAGTTATAAATGATAACTCTCGTCCACAAATATATTGAGGGAAGGCAACGAAGAGGATTTGAAAGCAAGGCAGAATTGCAGGAAACAGGTTTCAGGAGGTAGATTCGAATCGCCTTTAAAGCACATGAAAAGCGGCAAAACGTCGACAATGATGCCCTTGGCCAAAAAGGGCGTATGCGTTTTTTCCTGAATATATTCAGGAAAAAACGCATACGCCCTTTTTGGCCAACCAAGCAACCTGGAAAGGCAAATCAGCGCTACAAAGAAGTCTCGCTTCCCATCGGTCAAAAGGGTCATGCTGCAAAAAGTGTCAAAACCAGAAATGCAGGACAGGCCATGGAGAAATGGCAGCCTTGCTACGCTGATGGGCGGGATGTTAATTGCCAGCAGCCACTCTGGAGAAGTGTATGGTGTGTCCTGAAACATCGAAAAAACACAGCTTAGGGAGCGTACGGCACGTCCACTCATGGGCGTATAAATTGGGAAAAAGAAAAATCAGCAAGACACAGGCACCCCAAAGTTTAGGGCTGCTCTGTTGACAAGAACCTCCACTTCATGACAACTTAAATATCCCAGGAAAGAGAAAAATGGATAAAGAAGTCGTGGTCCTTATGTACAATGGAATATCACTCAGACATGAAATCAATGTCATAAGGCTAGTAGAAGCAAGATGAGTGGAGTTAGGTACGACGATTCTAAGTGAAATAAGTCACACAGAAAAAGACACTTATCATAAGCTATCACTTATAGAGGGAATGTAAAAACCGCTACACTTGAACTGAATTACAAAACAGAACAGAGTCACACGTTTAGAAAACACACTATGGCTGCTTAACGGGAAAGGTGAGGTGGGGTGATGCATAAAACAAGGGGTTCAAATTCGCTCAGATACCGTTCCATACACCCAATATGTAATAGACAAGACCTACTCCTTGCTCAGTGAACTGGACTCAACACCCCCTATTCACCGCACAAGAATATAGGTGACTAGTAAGAATCTTAAAACCTATGTACTGATATATGTCTGGAAGTGAGTCAAGTGGGTGTAAAGCCGCATAAACACAGCCGTGAAAAGCAACTAAACCCCATTATAAAAATAAATTACTTTTAAAAACCCGTAAAACAAAGACAGTGAAAGAGAGAGAAATTCTTACAAAATTCGTTCAGAGGCTGTGATGCAACCTGGATTGACCATATCTACACGCACAGGTGGATGAGACATAAGGGTGGACACTCTTGGGGCTGAAAGGTTGGGTTAGGTTGGGTGAGCAAACACAGACCCTTTAAAGTAATACTGCGTGGTACCCATCCCATGGGTCCCAAATCTCCAGGTTCAAGGGCATCTTCCTACATCGAAATCTTGCATGAGGAACCCAGAAGAAGGTACACCGTGTAATTTTGAAAGGTTTCTAAAACGCACCTCATTTCTCATCTCCTTGTGATCGGGTTCGCCATTCCAGCTACTTCACTAGCAATCTCCCTACTTGGAGAATCAGCACCTTTAACCTCCTGTTCTGTACAGGTTGCAATTTGTCCTGAGGATGAACGGGAAGAGGGGCAACCAATGAGAGACTAGATCTAGGTGTTGGGACAGGCACAGGTCACTCTATTTTCCCATCAGGAAGAAGAATTAACCACAGGCTCAGCCTGCCGCCGGGAACCAGAATAGGGCCTGAGGCAATCCCGTGCTTTTGCGGCCAGCTCCCAAACAAGACAGGTGAAAAATGGAGCTCAGGGGCACTGCCATTCACAAACCTGCTGAGTTATAAATGATAACTCTCGTCCACAAATATATTGAGGGAAGGCAACGAAGAGGATTTGAAAGCAAGGCAGAATTGCAGGAAACAGGTTTCAGGAGGTAGATTCGAATCGCCTTTAAAGCACATGAAAAGCGGCAAAACGTCGACAATGATGCCCTTGGCCAAAAAGGGCGTATGCGTTTTTTCCTGAATATATTCAGGAAAAAACGCATACGCCCTTTTTGGCCAACCAAGCAACGTGGAAAGGCAAATCAGCGCTACAAAGAAGTCTCGCTTCCCATCGGTCAAAAGGGTCATGCTGCAAAAAGTGTCAAAACCAGAAATGCAGGACAGGCCATGGAGAAATGGCAGCCTTGCTACGCTGATGGGCGGGATGTTAATTGCCAGCAGCCACTCTGGAGAAGTGTATGGTGTGTCCTGAAACATCGAAAAAACACAGCTTAGGGAGCGTATGGCACGTCCACTCATGGGCGTATAAATTGGGAAAAAGAAAAATCAGCAAGACACAGGCACCCCAAAGTTTAGGGCTGCTCTGTTGACAAGAACCTCCACTTCATGACAACTTAAATATCCCAGGAAAGAGAAAAACGGATAAAGAAGTCGTGGTCCTTATGTACAATGGAATATCACTCAGACATGAAATCAATGTCATAAGGCTAGTAGAAGCAAGATGAGTGGAGTTAGGTACGACGATTCTAAGTGAAATAAGTCACACAGAAAAAGACACTTATCATAAGCTATCACTTATAGAGGGAATGTAAAAACCGCTACACTTGAACTGAATTACAAAACAGAACAGAGTCACACGTTTAGAAAACACACTATGGCTGCTTAACGGGAAAGGTGAGGTGGAGTGATGCATAAAACAAGGGTTTCAAATTCGCTCAGATACCGTTCCATACACCCAATATGTAATAGACAAGACCTACTCTTTGCTCAGTGAACTGGCCTCAACACCCCCTATTCACCGAACAAGAATATATGTGACTAGTAACAATCTTAAAACCTATGTATTGATATCTGTCTGAAAGTGAGTCAAGTGGGTGTAAATCCGCATAAACACAGCCGTGAAAAGCAGCTAAACCCCATTATAAAAATAAATTACTTTTAAAAACCCGTAAAACAAAGAGAGTGAAAGAGAGAGAAATTCTTACAAAATTCGTTCAGGGGCTGTGATGCAACCTGGATTGACCATATCTAGACCCACAGCTGGATGAGACATAAGGGTGGACACTCTTGGGGCTGAGAGGTTGGGTGAGGTTGGGTGAGAAAACTCAGACCCTTTAAAGTAATACTGCATGGTACCCATCCCATGGGTCCCATATCTCCAGGTTCAAGGGCATCTTCCTACATCGAAATCTTGCATGAGGAACCCAGAAGAAGGTACATCATGCGATTTTGAAAGGTTTCTAAAACGCACCTCATTTCTCATCTCCTTGTGCTCGGGTTCGCCATTCCAGCTACTTCACTAGCAATCTCCCTAATTGGAGAATCAGCACCTTTAACCTCCTGTTCTGTACAGGTTGCAATTTGTCCTGAGGATGAACGGGAAGAGGGGCAACCAATGAGAGACTAGATCTAGGTGTTGGGACAGGAACAGGTCACTCTATTTTCCCATCAGGAAGAAGAATTAACCACAGGCTCAGCCTGCCGCCGGGAACCAGAATAGGGCCTGAGGCAATCCCGTGCTTTTGCGGCCAGCTCCCAAACAAGACAGTTGAAAAATGGAGCTCAGGGGCACTGCCATTCACAAACCTGCTGAGTTATAAATGATTACTCTCGTCCACAAATATATTGAGGGAAAGCAACGAAGAGGATTTGAAAGCAAGGCAGAATTGCAGGAAACAGGTTTCAGGAGGTAGATTCGAATCGCCTTTAAAGCACATGAAAAGCGGCAAAACGTCGACAATGATGCCCTTGGCCAAAAAGGGCGTATGCGTTTTTTCCTGAATATATTCAGGAAAAAACGCATACGCCCTTTTTGGCCAACCAAGCAACCTGGAAAGGCAAATCAGCGCTACAAAGAAGTCTCGCTTCCCATCGGTCAAATGGGTCATGCTGCAAAAAGTGTCAAAACCAGAAATGCAGGACAGGCCATGGAGAAATGGCAGCCTTGCTACGCTGATGGGCGGGATGTTAATTGCCAGCAGCCACTCTGGAGAAGTGTACAGTGTGTACTGAAACATCGAAAAAACACAGCTTAGGGAGCATAGGGCACGTCCACTCATGGGCGTATAAATTGGGAAAAAGAAAAATCAGCAAGACACAGGCACCCCAAAGTTTAGGGCTGCTCTGTTGACAAGAACCTCCACTTCATGACACCTTAAATATCCCAGGAAAGAGAAAAATGGATAAAGAAGTTGTGGTCCTTATGTACAATGCAATATCACTCAGACATGAAATCAATGTCATAAGGCTAGTAGAAGCAAGATGAGTGGACTTAGGTACGACGATTCTAAGTGAAATAAGTCACACAGAAAAACACACTTATCATAACCTATCACTTATAGAGGGAATGTAAAAACCGCTACACTTGAACTGAATTACAGAACAGAACAGAATCACACGTTTAGAAAACACACTATGGCTGCTTAACGGGAAAGGTGAGGTGGGGTGATGCATAAAACAAGGGTTTCAAATTCGCTCAGATACCGTTCCATACACCCAATATGTAATAGACAAGACCTACTCCTTGCTCAGTGAACTGGACTGAACACCCCCTATTCACCGCACAAGAATATATGTGACTAGTAACAATCTTAAAACCTATGTATTGATATCTGTCTGAAAGTGAGTCAAGTGGGTGTAAATCCGCATAAACACAGCCGTGAAAAGCAGCTAAACCCCATTATAAAAATAAATTACTTTTAAAAACCCGTAAAACAAAGACAGTGAAAGAGAGAGAAATTCTTACAAAAATCGTTCAGAGGCTGTGATGCAACCTGGATTGACCATATCTACACGCACAGCTGGATGAGACATAAGGGTGGACAGTCTTGGGGCTGAAAGGTTGGGTTAGGTTGGGTGAGCAAACGCAGACCCTTTAAAGTAATACTGCGTGGTACCCATCCCATGGGTCCCAAGTCTCCAGGGTTGAGGGCATCTTCCTACATCGAAAACATGCATGAGAAACTCAGAAGATGGTACACCGTGTGATTTTGAAAGGTTTCTAAAACGCACCTCATTTCTCATCTCCTTGTGCTCGGGTTCGCCATTCCAGCTACTTTACTAACAATCTCCCTACTTGGAGAATCAGCACCTTTAACCTCCTGTTCCCTACAGGTTGCAATTTGTCCTGAGGATGAACGGGAAGAGGGGCAACCAATGAGAGACTAGATCTAGGTGTTGGGACAGGCACAGGTCACTCTAATTTCCCATCAGGAAGAAGAATTAATCACAGGCTCAGCCTGCCGCCCAGAAGCACAATAGGGCCTGAAGTTATCCCGTGCTTTTGCGGTCAGCTCCCAAAAAAGCGAGTTGAAAAATTGAGCTCAGGGACACTGCAATTCACAAACTCGCAGAGTTATAAATGATAACTCTCATCCACAGATATATTGAGGGAAGGCAACGAAGAGGATTTGAAAGCAAGGCAGAATTGCAGGAAAGAGATTTCAAGAGGTAGATTCGAATCGCCTGTAAAGCACATGAAAAGCGGCAAAACGTCGACAATGATGCCCTTGGCCAAAAAGGGCGTATGCGTTTTTTCCTGAATATATTCAGGAAAAAACGCATACGCCCTTTTTGGCCAACCAAGCAACCTGGAAAGGCAAATCAGCGCTACACAGAAGTCTCGCTTCCCATCGGTCAAAAGGGCCATGCTGCAAAAAGTGTCAAAACCAGAAATGCAGGACAGGCCATGGAGAAATGGCAGCCTTGCTACGCTGATGAGCGGGATGTAAATTGCCAACAGCCACTCTGGAGAAGTGTACAGTGTGTCCTGAAACATCGAAAAAACACAGCTTAGGGAGCATAGGGCACGTCCACTCATGGGCGTATAAATTGGGAAAAAGAAAAATCAGCAAGACACAGGCACCCCAAAGTTTAGGGCTGCTCTGTTGACAAGAACCTCCACTTCATGACAACTTAAATATCCCAGGAAAGAGAAAAATGGATAAAGAAGTTGTGGTCCTTATGTACAATGGAATATCACTCAGACATGAAATCAATGTCATAAGGCTAGTAGAAGCAAGATGAGTGGAGTTAGGTACGACGATTCTAAGTGAAATAAGTCACACAGAAAAAGACACTTATCATAAGCTATCACTTATAGAGGGAATGTAAAAACCGCTACACTTGAACTGAATTACAAAACAGAACACAGTCACACGTTTAGAAAACACACTATGGCTGCTTAACGGGAAAGGTGAGGTGGGGTGATGCATAAAACAAGGGGTTCAAATTCGCTCAGATACCGTTCCATACACCCAATATGTAATAGACAAGACCTACTCCTTGCTCAGTGAACTGGACTCAACACCCCCTATTCACCGCACAAGAATATAGGTGACTAGTAAGAATCTTAAAACCTATGTATTGATATATGTCTGGAAGTGAGTCAAGTGGGTGTAAAGCCGCATAAACACAGCCGTGAAAAGCAACTAAACCCCATTATAAAAATAAATTACTTTTAAAAACCCGTAAAACAAAGACAGTGAAAGAGAGAGAAATTCTTACAAAATTCGTTCAGAGGCTGTGATGCAACCTGGATTGACCATATCTACACGCACAGGTGGATGAGACATAAGGGTGGACACTCTTGGGGCTGAAAGGTTGGGTTAGGTTGGGTGAGCAAACGCAGACCCTTTAAAGTAATACTGCGTGGTACCCATCCCATGGGTCCCAAGTCTCCAGGTTCAAGGGCATCTTCCTACATCGAAAACATGCATGAGAAACTCAGAAGATGGTACACCGTGTGATTTTGAAAGGTTTCTAAAACGCACCTCATTTCTCATCTCCTTGTGCTCGGGTTCGCCATTCCAGCTACTTCACTAGCAATCTCCCTACTTGGAGATTCAGCACCTTTAACCTCCTGTTCTGTACAGGTTGCAATTTGTCCTGAGGATGAACGGGAAGAGGGGCAACCAATGAGAGACTAGATCTAGGTGTTGGGACAGGCACAGGTCACTCTATTTTCCCATCAGGAAGAAGAATTAACCACAGGCTCAGCCTGCCGCCGGGAACCAGAATAGGGCCTGAGGCAATCCCGTGCTTTTGCGGCCAGCTCCCAAACAAGACAGGTGAAAAATGGAGCTCAGGGGCACTGCCATTCACAAAACTGCTGAGTTATAAATGATAACTCTCGTCCACAAATATATTGAGGGAAGGCAACGAAGAGGATTTGAAAGCAAGGCAGAATTGCAGGAAACAGGTTTCAGGAGGTAGATTCGAATCGCCTTTAAAGCACATGAAAAGCGGCAAAACGTCGACAATGATGCCCTTGGCCAAAAAGGGCGTATGCGTTTTTTCCTGAATATATTCAGGAAAAAACGCATACGCCCTTTTTGGCCAACCAAGCAACCTGGAAAGACAAATCAGCGCTACAAAGAAGTCTCGCTTCCCATCGGTCAAAAGGGTCATGCTGCAAAAAGTGTCAAAACCAGAAATGCAGGACAGGCCATGGAGAAATGGCAGCCTTGCTACGCTGATGGGCGGGATGTTAATTGCCAGCAGCCACTCTGGAGAAGTGTATGGTGTGTCCTGAAACATCGAAAAAACATAGCTTAGGGAGCGTAGGGCACGTCCACTCATGGGCGTATAAATTGGGAAAAAGAAAAATCAGCAAGACACAGGCACCCCAAAGTTTAGGGCTGCTCTGTTGACAAGAACCTCCACTTCATGACAACTTAAATATCCCAGGAAAGAGAAAAATGGATAAAGAAGTCGTGGTCCTTATGTACAATGGAATATCACTCAGACATGAAATCAATGTCATAAGGCTAGAAGAAGCAAGATGAGTGGAGTTAGGTACGACGATTCTAAGTGAAATAAGTCACACAGAAAAAGACACTTATCATAAGCTATCACTTATAGAGGGAATGTAAAAACCGCTACACTTGAACTGAATTACAAAACAGAACAGAGTCACACGTTTAGAAAACACACTATGGCTGCTTAACGGGAAAGGTGAGGTGGGGTGATGCATAAAACAAAGGGTTCAAATTCGCTCAGATACCGTTCCATACACCCAATATGTAATAGACAAGACCTACTCCTTGCTCAGTGAACTGGACTCAACACCCCCTATTCACCGCACAAGAATATAGGTGACTAGTAAGAATCTTAAAACCTATGTATTGATATATGTCTGGAAGTGAGTCAAGTGGGTGTAAAGCCGCATAAACACAGCCGTGAAAAGCAACTAAACCCCATTATAAAAATAAATTACTTTTAAAAACCCGTAAAACAAAGACAGTGAAAGAGAGAGAAATTCTTACAAAATTCGTTCAGAGGCTGTGATGCAACCTGGATTGACCATATCTACACGCACAGGTGGATGAGACATAAGGGTGGACACTCTTGGGGCTGAAAGGTTGGGTTAGGTTGGGTGAGCAAACGCAGACCCTTTAAAGTAATACTGCGTGGTACCCATCCCATGGGTCCCAAGTCTCCAGGTTCAAGGGCATCTTCCTACATCGAAAACATGCATGAGAAACTCAGAAGATGGTACACCGTGTGATTTTGAAAGGTTTCTAAAACGCACCTCATTTCTCATCTCCTTGTGCTCGGGTTTGCCATTCCAGCTACTTTACTAGCAATCTCTCTACTTGGAGAATCAGCACCTTTAACCTCCTGTTCTGTACAGGTTGCAATTTGTCCTGAGGATGAACGGGAAGAGGGGCAACCAATGAGAGAGTAGATCTAGGTGTTGGGACAGGCACAGGTCACTCTAATTTCCCATCAGGAAGAAGAATTAATCACAGGCTCAGCCTGCCGCCCAGAAGCACAATAGGGCCTGAGGCAATCCCGCGCTTTTGCGGCCAGCTCCCAAAAAAGCGAGTTGAAAAATGGAGCTCAGGGACACTGCAATTCACAAACCCGCAGAGTTATAAATGATAACTCTCATCCACAGATATATTGAGGGAAGGCAACGAAGAGGATTTGAAAGCAAGGCAGAATTCAGAAAACAGATTTCAGGAGGTAGATTCGAATCGCCTTTAAAGCACATGAAAAGCGGCAAAAGGTCGACAATGATGCCCTTGGCCAAAAAGGGCGTATGCGTTTTTTCCTGAATATATTCAGGAAAAAACGCATACGCCCTTTTTGGCCAACCAAGCAACCTGGAAAGGCAAATCAGCGCTACAAAGAAGTCTCGCTTCCCATCGGTCAAAAGGGTCATGCTGCAAAAAGTGTCAAAACCAGAAATGCAGGACAGGCCATGGAGAAATGGCAGCCTTGCTACGCTGATGGGCGGGATGTTAATTGCCAGCAGCCACTCTGGAGAAGTGTATGGTGTGTCCTGAAACATCGAAAAAACACAGCTTAGGGAGCGTACGGCACGTCCACTCATGGGCGTATAAATTGGGAAAAAGAAAAATCAGCAAGACACAGGCACCCCAAAGTTTAGGGCTGCTCTGTTGACAAGAACCTCCACTTCATGACAACTTAAATATCCCAGGAAAGAGAAAAATGGATAAAGAAGTCGTGGTCCTTATGTACAATGGAATATCACTCAGACATGAAATCAATGTCATAAGGCTAGTAGAAGCAAGATGAGTGGAGTTAGGTACGACGATTCTAAGTGAAATAAGTCACACAGAAAAAGACACTTATCATAAGCTATCACTTATAGAGGGAATGTAAAAACCGCTACACTTGAACTGAATTACAAAACAGAACAGAGTCACACGTTTAGAAAACACACTATGGCTGCTTAACGGGAAAGGTGAGGTGGGGTGATGCATAAAACAAGGGTTTCAAATTCGCTCAGATACCGTTCCATACACCCAATATGTAATAGACAAGACCTACTCTTTGCTCAGTGAACTGGCCTCAACACCCCCTATTCACCGAACAAGAATATATGTGACTAGTAACAATCTTAAAACCTATGTATTGATATCTGTCTGAAAGTGAGTCAAGTGGGTGTAAATCCGCATAAACACAGCCGTGAAAAGCAGCTAAACCCCATTATAAAAATAAATTACTTTTAAAAACCCGTAAAACAAAGACAGTGAAAGAGAGAGAAATTCTTACAACATTCGTTCAGGGGCTGTGATGCAACCTGGTTTGACCATATCTAGACCCACAGCTGGATGAGACATAAGGGTGGACACTCTTGGGGCTGAGAGGTTGGGTGAGGTTGGGTGAGAAAACGCAGACCCTTTAAAGTAATACTGCATGGTACCCATCCCATGGGTCCCATATCTCCAGGTTCAAGGGCATCTTCCTACATCGAAATCTTGCATGAGGAACCCAGAAGAAGGTACACCATGTGATTTTGAAAGGTTTCTAAAACGCACCTCATTTCTCATCTCCTTGTGCTCGGGTTCGCCATTCCAGCTACTTCACTAGCAATCTCCCTACTTGGAGAATCAGAACCTTTAACCTCCTGTTCTGTACAGGTTGCAATTTGTCCTGAGGATGAACGGGCAGAGGGGCAACCAATGAGAGACTAGATCTAGGTGTTGGGACAGGCACAGGTCACTCTATTTTCCCATCAGGAAGAAGAATTAACCACAGGCTCAGCCTGCCGCTGGGAACCAGAATAGGGCCTGAGGCAATCCCGTGCTTTTGCGGCCAGCTCCCAAACAAGACAGTTGAAAAATGGAGCTCAGGGGCACTGCCATTCACAAACCTGCTGAGTTATAAATGATAACTCTCGTCCACAAATATATTGAGGGAAAGCAACGAAGAGGATTTGAAAGCAAGGCAGAATTGCAGGAAACAGGTTTCAGGAGGTAGATTCGAATCGCCTTTAAAGCACATGAAAAGCGGCAAAACGTCGACAATGATGCCCTTGGCCAAAAAGGGCGTATGCGTTTTTTCCTGAATATATTCAGGAAAAAACGCATACGCCCTTTTTGGCCAACCAAGCAACCTGGAAAGGCAAATCAGCGCTACAAAGAAGTTTCGCTTCCCATCGGTCAAAAGGGTCATGCTGCAAAAAGTGTCAAAACCAGAAATGCAGGACAGGCCATGGAGAAATGGCAGCCTTGCTACGCTGATGGGCGGGATGTTAATTGCCAGCAGCCACTCTGGAGAAGTGTACAGTGTGTACTGAAACATCGAAAAAACACAGCTTAGGGAGCATAGGGCACGTCCACTCATGGGCGTATAAATTGGGAAAAAGAAAAATCAGCAAGACACAGGCACCCCAAAGTTTAGGGCTGCTCTGTTGACAAGAACCTCCACTTCATGACACCTTAAATATCCCAGGAAAGAGAAAAATGGATAAAGAAGTTGTGGTCCTTATGTACAATGCAATATCACTCAGACATGAAATCAATGTCATAAGGCTAGTAGAAGCAAGATGAGTGGACTTAGGTACGACGATTCTAAGTGAAATAAGTCACACAGAAAAAGACACTTATCATAAGCTATCACTTATAGAGGGAATGTAAAAACCGCTACACTTGAACTGAATTACAGAACAGAACAGAATCACACGTTTAGAAAACACACTATGGCTGCTTAACGGGAAAGGTGAGGTGGGGTGATGCATAAAACAAGGGGTTCAAATTCGCTCAGATACCGTTCCATACACCCAATATGTAATAGACAAGACCTACTCCTTGCTCAGTGAACTGGACTCAACACCCCCTATTCACCGCACAAGAATATATGTGACTAGTAACAATCTTAAAACCTATGTATTGATATCTGTCTGAAAGTGAGTCAAGTGGGTGTAAATCCGCATAAACACAGCCGTGAAAAGCAGCTAAACCCCATTATAAAAATAAATTACTTTTAAAAACCCGTAAAACAAAGACAGTGAAAGAGAGAGAAATTCTTACAAAATTCGTTCAGAGGCTGTGATGCAACCTGGATTGACCATATCTACACGCACAGCTGGATGAGACATAAGGGTGGACAGTCTTGGGGCTGAAAGGTTGGGTTAGGGTGGGTGAGCAAACGCAGACCCTTTAAAGTAATACTGCGTGGTACCCATCCCATGGGTCCCAAGCCTCCAGGGTTGAGGGCATCTTCCTACATCAAAAACATGCATGAGAAACTCAGAAGATGGTACACCGTGTGATTTTGAAAGATTTCTAAAACGCACCTCATTTCTCATCTCCTTGTGCTCGGGTTCGCCATTCCAGCTACTTTACTAGCAATCTCCCTACTTGGAGAATCAGCACCTTTAACCTCCTGTTCCCTACAGGTTGCAATTTGTCCTGAGGATGAACGGGAAGAGGGGCAACCAATGAGAGACTAGATCTAGGTGTTGGGACAGGCACAGGTCACTCTAATTTCCCATCAGGAAGAAGAATTAATCACAGGCTCAGCCTGCCGCCCAGAAGCACAATAGGGCCTGAGGCAATCCCGTGCTTTTGCGGCCAGCTCCCAAAAAAGCGAGTTGAAAAATGGAGCTCAGGGACACTGCAATTCACAAACCCGCAGAGTTATAAATGATAACTCTCATCCACAGATATATTGAGGGAAGGCAACGAAGAGGATTTGAAAGCAAGGCAGAATTGCAGGAAAGAGATTTCAGGAGGTAGATTCGAATCGCCTGTAAAGCACATGAAAAGCGGCAAAACGTCGACAATGATGCCCTTGGCCAAAAAGGGCGTATGCGTTTTTTCCTGAATATATTCAGGAAAAAACGCATACGCCCTTTTTGGCCAACCAAGCAACCTGGAAAGGCAAATCAGCGCTACACAGAAGTCTCGCTTCCCATCGGTCAAAAGGGCCATGCTGCAAAAAGTGTCAAAACCAGAAATGCAGGACAGGCCATGGAGAAATGGCAGCCTAGCTACGCTGATGAGCGGGATGTAAATTGCCAACAGCCACTCTGGATAAGTGTACAGTGTGTCCTGAAACATCGAAAAAACACAGCTTAGGGAGCATAGGGCACGTCCACTCATGGGCGTATAAATTGGGAAAAAGAAAAATCAGCAAGACACAGGCACCCCAAAGTTTAGGGCTGCTCTGTTGACAAGAACCTCCACTTCATGACAACTTAAATATCCCAGGAAAGAGAAAAATGGATAAAGAAGTCGTGGTCCTTATGTACAATGGAATATCACTCAGACATGAAATCAATGTCATAAGGCTAGTAGAAGCAAGATGAGTGGAGTTAGGTACGACGATTCTAAGTGAAATAAGTCACACAGAAAAAGACACTTATCATAAGCTATCACTTATAGAGGGAATGTAAAAACCGCTACACTTGAACTGAATTACAAAACAGAACAGAGTCACACGTTTAGAAAACACACTATGGCTGCTTAACGGGAAAGGTGAGGTGGGGTGATGCATAAAACAAGGGGTTCAAATTCGCTCAGATACCGTTCCATACACCCAATATGTAATAGACAAGACCTACTCCTTGCTCAGTGAACTGGACTCAACACCCCCTATTCACCGCACAAGAATATAGGTGACTATTAAGAATCTTAAAACCTATGTATTGATATATGTCTGGAAGTGAGTCAAGTGGGTGTAAAGCCGCATAAACACAGCCGTGAAAAGCAACTAAACCCCATTATAAAAATAAATTACTTTTAAAAACCCGTAAAACAAAGACAGTGAAAGAGAGAGAAATTCTTACAAAATTCGTTCAGAGGCTGTGATGCAACCTGGATTGACCATATCTACACACACAGGTGGATGAGACATAAAAGTGGACACTCTTGGGGCTGAAAGGTTGGGTTAGGTTGGGTGAGCAAACGCAGACCCTTTAAAGTAATACTGCGTGGTACCCATCCCATGGGTCCCAAGTCTCCAGGTTCAAGGGCATCTTCCTACATCGAAAACATGCATGAGAAACTCAGAAGATGGTACACCGTGTGATTTTGAAAGATTTCTAAAACGCACCTCATTTCTCATCTCCTTGTGCTCGGGTTCGCCATTCCAGCTACTTTACTAGCAATCTCCCTACTTGGAGAATCAGCACCTTTAACCTCCTGTTCTGTACAGGTTGCAATTTGTCCTGAGGATGAACGGGAAGAGGGGCAACCAATGAGAGACTAGATCTAGGTGTTGGGACAGGCACAGGTCACTCTAATTTCCCATCAGGAAGAAGAATTAATCACAGGCTCAGCCTGCCGCCCAGAAGCACAATAGGGCCTGAGGCAATCCCGCGCTTTTGCGGCCAGCTCCCAAAAAAGCGAGTTGAAAAATGGAGCTCAGGGACACTGCAATTCACAAACCCGCAGAGTTATAAATGATAACTCTCATCCACAGATATATTGAGGGAAGGCAACGAAGAGGATTTGAAAGCAAGGCAGAATTGCAGAAAACAGATTTCAGGAGGTAGATTCGAATCGCCTTTAAAGCACATGAAAAGCAGCAAAACGTCGACAATGATGCCCTTGGCCAAAAAGGGCGTATGCGTTTTTTCTTGAATATATTCAGGAAAAAACGCATACGCCCTTTTTGGCCAACCAAGCAACCTGGAAAGGCAAATCAGCGCTACAAAGAAGTCTCGCTTCCCATCGGTCAAAAGGGTCATGCTGCAAAAAGTGTCAAAACCAGAAATGCAGGACAGGCCATGGAGAAATGGCAGCCTTGCTACGCTGATGGGCGGGATGTTAATTGCCAGCAGCCACTCTGGAGAAGTGTATGGTGTGTCCTGAAACATCGAAAAAACACAGCTTAGGGAGCGTACGGCACGTCCACTCATGGGCGTATAAATTGGGAAAAAGAAAAATCAGCAAGACACAGGCACCCCAAAGTTTAGGGCTGCTCTGTTGACAAGAACCTCCACTTCATGACAACTTAAATATCCCAGGAAAGAGAAAAATGGATAAAGAAGTCGTGGTCCTTATGTACAATGGAATATCACTCAGACATGAAATCAATGTCATAAGGCTAGTAGAAGCAAGATGAGTGGAGTTAGGTACGACGATTCTAAGTGAAATAAGTCACACAGAAAAAGACACTTATCATAAGCTATCACTTATAGAGGGAATGTAAAAACCGCTACACTTGAACTGAATTACAAAACAGAACAGAGTCACACGTTTAGAAAACACACTATGGCTGCTTAACGGGAAAGGTGAGGTGGGGTGATGCATAAAACAAGGGTTTCAAATTCGCTCAGATACCGTTCCATACACCCAATATGTAATAGACAAGACCTACTCTTTGCTCAGTGAACTGGCCTCAACACCCCCTATTCACCGAACAAGAATATATGTGACTAGTAACAATCTTAAAACCTATGTATTGATATCTGTCTGAAAGTGAGTCAAGTGGGTGCAAATCCGCATAAACACAGCCGTGAAAAGCAGCTATACCCCATTATAAAAATAAATTACTTTTAAAAACCCGTAAAACAAAGACAGTGAAAGAGAGAGAAATTCTTACAACATTCGTTCAGGGGCTGTGATGCAACCTGGTTTGACCATATCTAGACCCACAGCTGGATGAGACATAAGGGTGGACACTCTTGGGGCTGAGAGGTTGGGTGAGGTTGGGTGAGAAAACGCAGACCCTTTAAAGTAATACTGCATGGTACCCATCCCATGGGTCCCATATCTCCAGGTTCAAGGGCATCTTCCTACATCGAAATCTTGCATGAGGAACCCAGAAGAAGGTACACCATGTGATTTTGAAAGGTTTCTAAAACGCACCTCATTTCTCATCTCCTTGTGCTCGGGTTCGCCATTCCAGCTACTTCACTAGCAATCTCCCTACTTGGAGAATCAGAACCTTTAACCTCCTGTTCTGTACAGGTTGCAATTTGTCCTGAGGATGAACGGGCAGAGGGGCAACCAATGAGAGACTAGATCTAGGTGTTGGGACAGGCACAGGTCACTCTATTTTCCCATCAGGAAGAAGAATTAACCACAGGCTCAGCCTGCCGCTGGGAACCAGAATAGGGCCTGAGGCAATCCCGTGCTTTTGCGGCCAGCTCCCAAACAAGACAGTTGAAAAATGGAGCTCAGGGGCACTGCCATTCACAAACCTGCTGAGTTATAAATGATAACTCTCGTCTACAAATATATTGAGGGAAAGCAACGAAGAGGATTTGAAAGCAAGGCAGAATTGCAGGAAACAGGTTTCAGGAGGTAGATTCGAATCGCCTTTAAAGCACATGAAAAGCGGCAAAACATCGACAATGATGCCCTTGGCCAAAAAGGGCGTATGCGTTTTTTCCTGAATATATTCAGGAAAAAACGCATACGCCCTTTTTGGCCAACCAAGCAACCTGGAAAGGCAAATCAGCGCTACAAAGAAGTTTCGCTTCCCATCGGTCAAAAGGGTCATGCTGCAAAAAGTGTCAAAACCAGAAATGCAGGACAGGCCATGGAGAAATGGCAGCCTTGCTACGCTGATGGGCGGGATGTTAATTGCCAGCAGCCACTCTGGAGAAGTGTACAGTGTGTACTGAAACATCGAAAAAACACAGCTTAGGGAGCATAGGGCACGTCCACTCATGGGCGTATAAATTGGGAAAAAGAAAAATCAGCAAGACACAGGCACCCCAAAGTTTAGGGCTGCTCTGTTGACAAGAACCTCCACTTCATGACACCTTAAATATCCCAGGAAAGAGAAAAATGGATAAAGAAGTTGTGGTCCTTATGTACAATGCAATATCACTCAGACATGAAATCAATGTCATAAGGCTAGTAGAAGCAAGATGAGTGGACTTAGGTACGACGATTCTAAGTGAAATAAGTCACACAGAAAAAGACACTTATCATAAGCTATCACTTATAGAGGGAATGTAAAAACCGCTACACTTGAACTGAATTACAGAACAGAACAGAATCACACGTTTAGAAAACACACTATGGCTGCTTAACGGGAAAGGTGAGGTGGGGTGATGCATAAAACAAGGGGTTCAAATTCGCTCAGATACCGTTCCATACACCCAATATGTAATAGACAAGACCTACTCCTTGCTCAGTGAACTGGACTCAACACCCCCTATTCACCGCACAAGAATATATGTGACTAGTAACAATCTTAAAACCTATGTATTGATATCTGTCTGAAAGTGAGTCAAGTGGGTGTAAATCCGCATAAACACAGCCGTGAAAAGCAGCTAAACCCCATTATAAAAATAAATTACTTTTAAAAACCCGTAAAACAAAGACAGTGAAAGAGAGAGAAATTCTTACAAAATTCGTTCAGAGGCTGTGATGCAACCTGGATTGACCATATCTACACGCACAGCTGGATGAGACATAAGGGTGGACAGTCTTGGGGCTGAAAGGTTGGGTTAGGTTGGGTGAGCAAACGCAGACCCTTTAAAGTAATACTGCGTGGTACCCATCCCATGGGTCCCAAGCCTCCAGGGTTGAGGGCATCTTCCTACATCGAAAACATGCATGAGAAACTCAGAAGATGGTACACCGTGTGATTTTGAAAGATTTCTAAAACGCACCTCATTTCTCATCTCCTTGTGCTCGGGTTCGCCATTCCAGCTACTTTACTAGCAATCTCCCTACTTGGAGAATCAGCACCTTTAACCTCCTGTTCCCTACAGGTTGCAATTTGTCCTGAGGATGAACGGGAAGAGGGGCAACCAATGAGAGACTAGATCTAGGTGTTGGGACAGGCACAGGTCACTCTAATTTCCCATCAGGAAGAAGAATTAATCACAGGCTCAGCCTGCCGCCCAGAAGCACAATAGGGCCTGAGGCAATCCCGTGCTTTTGCGGCCAGCTCCCAAAAAAGCGAGTTGAAAAATGGAGCTCAGGGACACTGCAATTCACAAACCCGCAGAGTTATAAATGATAACTCTCATCCACAGATATATTGAGGGAAGGCAACGAAGAGGATTTGAAAGCAAGGCAGAATTGCAGGAAAGAGATTTCAGGAGGTAGATTCGAATCGCCTTTAAAGCACATGAAAAGCAGCAAAACGTCGACAATGATGCCCTTGGCCAAAAAGGGCGTATGCGTTTTTTCTTGAATATATTCAGGAAAAAACGCATACGCCCTTTTTGGCCAACCAAGCAACCTGGAAAGGCAAATCAGCGCTACAAAGAAGTCTCGCTTCCCATCGGTCAAAAGGGTCATGCTGCAAAAAGTGTCAAAACCAGAAATGCAGGACAGGCCATGGAGAAATGGCAGCCTTGCTACGCTGATGAGCGGGATGTAAATTGCCAACAGCCACTCTGGAGAAGTGTACAGTGTGTCCTGAAACATCGAAAAAACACAGCTTAGGGAGCATAGGGCACGTCCACTCATGGGCGTATAAATTGGGAAAACTAAATATCAGCAAGACACAGGCACCCCAAAGTTTAGGGCTGCTCTGTTGACAAGAACCTCCACTTCATGACACCTTAAATATCCCAGGATAGAGAAAAATGGATAAAGAAGTTGTGGTCCTTATGTACAATGCAATATCACTCAGACATGAAATCAATGTCATAAGGCTAGTAGAAGCAAGATGAGTGGAGTTAGGTACGACGATTCTAAGTGAAATAAGTCACACAGAAAAAGACACTTATCATAAGCTATCACTTATAGAGGGAATGTAAAAACCGCTACACTTGAACTGAATTACAAAACAGAACAGAGTCACACGTTTAGAAAACACACTATGGCTGCTTAACGGGAAAAGTGAGGTGGGGTGATGCATAAAACAAGGGTTTCAAATTCGCTCAGATACCGTTCCATACACCCAATATGTAATAGACAAGACCTACTCCTTGCTCAGTGAACTGGACTCAACACCCCCTATTCACCGCACAAGAATATAGGTGACTAGTAAGAATCTTAAAACCTATGTATTGATATCTGTCTGGAAGTGAGTCAAGTGGGTGTAAAGCCGCATAAACACAGCCGTGAAAAGCAACTAAACCCCATTATAAAAATAAATTACTTTTAAAAACCCGTAAAACAAAGACAGTGAAAGAGAGAGAAATTCTTACAAAATTCGTTCAGAGGCTGTGATGCAACCTGGATTGACCATATCTACACGCACAGGTGGATGAGACATAAGGGTGGACACTCTTGGGGCTGAGAGGTTGGGTTAGGTTGGGTGAGCAAACGCAGACCCTTTAAAGTAATACTGCGTGGTACCCATCCCATGGGTCCCAAGTCTCCAGGTTCAAGGGCATCTTCCTACATCGAAAACATGCATGAGAAACTCAGAAGATGGTACACCGTGTGATTTTGAAAGGTTTCTAAAACGCACCTCATTTCTCATCTCCTTGTGCTCGGGTTCGCCATTCCAGCTACTTTACTAGCAATCTCCCTACTTGGAGAATCAGCACCTTTAACCTCCTGTTCTGTACAGGTTGCAATTTGTCCTGAGGATGAACGGGAAGAGGGGCAACCAATGAGAGACTAGATCTAGGTGTTGGGACAGGCACAGGTCACTCTAATTTCCCATCAGGAAGAAGAATTAATCACAGGCTCAGCCTGCCGCCCAGAAGCACAATAGGGCCTGAGGCAATCCCGCGCTTTTGCGGCCAGCTCCCAAAAAAGCGAGTTGAAAAATGGAGCTCAGGGACACTGCAATTCACAAACCCGCAGAGTTATAAATGATAACTCTCATCCACAGATATATTGAGGGAAGGCAACGAAGAGGATTTGAAAGCAAGGCAGAATTCAGAAAACAGATTTCAGGAGGTAGATTCGAATCGCCTTTAAAGCACATGAAAAGCGGCAAAAGGTCGACAATGATGCCCTTGGCCAAAAAGGGCGTATGCGTTTTTTCCTGAATATATTCAGGAAAAAACGCATACGCCCTTTTTGGCCAACCAAGCAACCTGGAAAGGCAAATCAGCGCTACAAAGAGGTCTCGCTTCCCATCGGTCCAAAGGGCCATGCTGCAAAAAGTGTCAAAACCAGAAATGCAGGACAGGCCATGGAGAAATGGCAGCCTTGCTACGCTGATGAGCGGGATGTAAATTGCCAACAGCCACTCTGGAGAAGTGTACAGTGTGTCCTGAAACATCGAAAAAACACAGCTTAGGGAGCATAGGGCACGTCCACTCATGGGCGTATAAATTGGGAAAACTAAAAATCAGCAAGACACAGGCACCCCAAAGTTTAGGGCTGCTCTGTTGACAAGAACCTCCACTTCATGACACCTTAAATATCCCAGGAAAGAGAAAAATGGATAAAGAAGTTGTGGTCCTTATGTACAATGCAATATCACTCAGACATGAAATCAATGTCATAAGGCTAGTAGAAGCAAGATGAGTGGACTCAGGTACGACGATTCTAAGGGAAATAAGTCACACAGAAAAAGACACTTATCATAAGCTATCACTTATAGAGGGAATGTAAAAACCGCTACACTTGAACTGAATTACAGAACAGAACAGAATCACACGTTTAGAAAACACACTATGGCTGCTTAACGGGAAAGGTGAGGTGGGGTGATGCATAAAACAAGGGTTTCAAATTCGCTCAGATACCGTTCCATACACCCAATATGTAATAGACAAGACCTACTCTTTGCTCAGTGAACTGGACTCAACACCCCCTATTCACCGCACAAGAATATATGTGACTAGTAACAATCTTAAAACCTATGTATTGATATCTGTCTGAAAGTGAGTCAAGTGGGTGTAAATCCGCATAAACACAGCCGTGAAAAGCAGCTAAACCCCATTATAAAAATAAATTACTTTTAAAAACCCGTAAAACAAAGACAGTGAAAGAGAGAGAAATTCTTTCAAAATTCGTTCAGGGGCTGTGATGCAACCTGGATTGACCATATCTAGACCCACAGCTGGATGAGACATAAAGGTGGACAGTCTTGGGGCTGAGAGGTTGGGTGAGCTTGGGTGAGAAAACGCAGACCCTTTAAAGTAATACTGCATGGTACCCATCCCATGGGTCCCAAATCTCCAGGTTCAAGGGCATCTTCCTACATCGAAATCTTGCATGAGGAACCCAGAAGAAGGTACACCGTGTGATTTTGAAAGGTTTCTAAAACGCACCTCATTTCTCATCTCCTTGTGCTCGGGTTCGCCATTCCAGCTACTTCACTAGCAATCTCCCTACTTGGAGAATCAGCACCTTTAACCTCCTGTTCTGTACAGGTTGCAATTTGTCCTGAGGATGAACGGGAAGAGGGGCAACCAATGAGAGACTAGATCTAGGTGTTGGGACAGGCACAGGTCACTCTATTTTCCCATCAGGAAGAAGAATTAACCACAGGCTCAGCCTGCCGCCGGGAACCAGAATAGGGCCTGAGGCAATCCCGTGCTTTTGCGGCCAGCTCCCAAACAAGACAGCTGAAAAATGGAGCTCAGGGGCACTGCCATTCACAAACCTGCTGAGTTATAAACGATAACTCTCGTCCACAAATATATTGAGGGAAGGCAATGAAGAGGATTTGAAAGCAAGGCAGAATTGCAGGAAACAGGTTTCAGGAGGTAGATTCGAATCGCCTTTAAAGCACATGAAAAGCGGCAAAACGTCGACAATGATGCCCTTGGCCAAAAAGGGCGTATGCGTTTTTTCCTGAATATATTCAGGAAAAAACGCATACGCCCTTTTTGGCCAACCAAGCAACCTGGAAAGGCAAATCAGCGCTACAAAGAAGTCTCGCTTCCCATCGGTCAAAAGGGTCATGCTGCAAAAAGTGTCAAAACCAGAAATGCAGGACAGGCCATGGAGAAATGGCAGCCTTGCTACGCTGATGGGCGGGATGTTAATTGCCAGCAGCCACTCTGGAGAAGTGTATGGTGTGTCCTGAAACATCGAAAAAACACAGCTTAGGGAGCGTAGGGCACGTCCACTCATGGGCGTATAAATTGGGAGAAAGAAAAATCAGCAAGACACAGGCACCCCAAAGTTTAGGGCTGCTCTGTTGACAAGAACCTCCACTTCATGACAACTTAAATATCCCAGGAAAGAGAAAAATGGATAAAGAAGTTGTGGTCCTTATGTACAATGGAATATCACTCAGCCATGAAATCAATGTCATAAGGCTAGTAGAAGCAAGATGAGTGGATTTAGGTATGACGATTCTAAGGGAAATAAGTCACACAGAAAAAGACACTTATCATAAGCTATCACTTATAGAGGGAATGTAAAAACCGCTACACTTGAACTGAATTACAAAACAGAACAGAGTCACACGTTTAGAAAACACACTATGGCTGCTTAACGGGAAAGGTGAGGTGGGGTGATGCATAAAACAACGGGTTCAAATTCGCTCAGATACCGTTCCATACACCCAATATGTAATAGACAAGACCTACTCCTTGCTCAGTGAACTGGACTCAACTCCCCCTATTCACCGCACAAGAATATAGGTGACTAGTAAGAATCTTAAAACCTATGTATTGATATATGTCTGGAAGTGAGTCAAGTGGGTGTAAAGCCGCATAAACACAGCCGTGAAAAGCAGCTAAACCCCATTATAAAAATAAATTACTTTTAAAAACCCGTAAAACAAAGACAGTGAAAGAGAGAGAAATTCTTACAAAATTCGTTCAGAGGCTGTGATGCAACCTGGATTGACCATATCTACACGCACAGCTGGATGAGACATAAGGGTGGACACTCTTGGGGCTGAAAGGTTGGGTGAGGTTGGGTGAGCAAACGCAGACCCTTTAAAGTAATACTGTGTGGTACCCATCCCATGGGTCCCAAGTCTCCAGGTTCAAGGGCATCTTCCTACATCGAAAACATGCATGAGAAACTCAGAAGATGGTACACCGTGTGATTTTGAAAGGTTTCTAAAACGCACCTCATTTCTCATCTCCTTGTGCTCGGGTTCGCCATTCCAGCTCCTTTACTTGCAATCTCCCTACTTGGAGAATCAGCACCTTTAACCTCCTGTTCCGTACAGGTTGCAATTTGTCCTGAGGATGAACGGGAAGAGGGGCAACCGATGAGAGACTAGATCTAGGTGTTGGGACAGGCACAGGTCACTCTTATTTCCCATCAGGAAGAAGAATTAATCACAGGCTCAGCCTGCCGCCCAGAAGCACAATAGGGCCTGAGGCAATCCCGTGCTTTTGCGGCCAGCTCCCAAAAAAGCGAGTTGAAAAATGGAGCTCAGGGACACTGCAATTCACAAACCCGCAGAGTTATAAATGATAACTCTCATCCACAGATATATTGAGGGAAGGCAACGAAGAGGATTTGAAAGCAAGGCAGAATTGCAGGAAACAGATTTCAGGAGGTAGATTCGAATCGCCTTTAAGGCACATGAAAAGCTGCAAAACGTCGACAATGATGCCCTTGGCCAAAAAGGGCGTATGCGTTTTTTCCTGAATATATTCAGGAAAAAACGCATACGCCCTTTTTGGCCAACCAAGCAACCTGGAAAGGCAAATCAGCGCTACAAAGAAGTCTCGCTTCCCATCGGCCAAAAGGGCCATGCTCCAAAAAGTGTCAAAACCAGAAATGCAGGACAGGCCATGGAGAAATGGCAGCCTTGCTACGCTGATGGGCGGGATGTAAATTGCCAACAGCCACTCTGGAGAAGTATACGGTGTGTCCTGAAACATCGAAAAAACACAGCTTAGTGAGCATAGGGCACGTCCACTCATGGGCGTATAAATTGGGAAAACTAAAAATCAGCAAGACACAGGCACCCCAATGTTTGGGGCTACTCTGTTGACAAGAACCTCCACTTCATGAAACCTTAAATATCCCAGGAAAGAGAAAAATGGATAAAAAAGTTGTGGTCCTTATGTACAATGGAATATCACTCAGACATGAAATCAATGTCATAAGGCTAGTAGAAGCAAGATGAGTGGACTTAGGTACGACGATTCTAAGTGAAATAAGTCACACAGAAAAAGACACTTATCATAAGCTATCACTTATAGAGGGAATGTAAAAACCGCTACACTTGAACTGAATTACAAAACAGAACAGAGTCACACGTTTAGAAAACACACTATGTCTGCTTAACGGGAAAGGTGAAGTGGGGTGATGCATAAAACAAGGGGTTCAAATTCGCTCAGATACCGTTCCATACACCCAATATGTAATAGACAAGACCTACTCCTTGCTCAGTGAACTGGACACAACACCCCCTATTCACCGCACAAGAATATATGTGACTAGTAACAATCTTAAAACCTATGTACTGATATCTGTCTGGAAGTGAGTCAAGTGGGTGTAAATCCGCATAAACACAGCCGTGAAAAGCAGCTAAACCCCATTATAAAAATAAATTACTTTTAATAACCCATAAAACAAAGACAGTGAAACAGAGAGAAATTCTTACAAAATTCGTTCAGGGGCTGTGATGCAACCTGGATTGACCATATCTAGACCCACAGCTGGATGAGACATAAGGGTGGACACTCTTGGGGCTGAGAGGTTGGGTGAGCAAACGCAGACCCTTTGAAGTAATACTGCGTGGTACCCATCCCATGGGTCCCAAATCTCCAGGTTCAAGGGCATCTTCCTACATCGAAAACATGCATGAGAAACCCAGAAGATGGTACACCGTGTGATTTTGAAAGGTTTCTAAAACGCACCCCATTTCTCATCTCCTTGTGCTCGGGTTCGCCTTTCCAGCTACTTTACTAGCAATCTCCCTACTTGGAGAATCAGCACCTTTAAGCTCCTGTTCCCTACAGGTTGCAATTTGTCCTGAGGATGAACGGGAAGAGGGGAAACCAATGAGAGACTAGATCTAGGTGTTGGGACAGGCACAGGTCTCTCTATTTTCCCATCAGGAAGAAGAATTAACCACAGGCTCCGCCTGCCGCCAGGAACCAGAATAGGGCCTGAGGCAATCCCGCGCTTTTGCGGCCAGCTCCCAAAAAAGCGAGTTGAAAAATGGAGCTCAGGGACACTGCAATTCACAAACCCGCAGAGTTATAAATGATAACTCTCATCCACAGATATATTGAGGGAAGGCAACGAAGAGGATTTGAAAGCAAGGCAGAATTGCAGAAAACAGATTTCAGGAGGTAGATTCGAATCGCCTTTAAAGCACATGAAAAGCGGCAAAAGGTCGACAATGATGCCCTTGGCCAAAAAGGGCGTATGCGTTTTTTCCTGAATATATTCAGGAAAAAACGCATACGCCCTTTTTGGCCAACCAAGCAACCTGGAAAGGCAAATCAGCGCTACAAAGAGGTCTCGCTTCCCATCGGTCCAAAGGGCCATGCTGCAAAAAGTGTCAAAACCAGAAATGCAGGACAGGCCATGGAGAAATGGCAGCCTTGCTACGCTGATGAGCGGGATGTAAATTGCCAACAGCCACTCTGGAGAAGTGTACAGTGTGTCCTGAAACATCGAAAAAACACAGCTTAGGGAGCATAGGGCACGTCCACTCATGGGCGTATAAATTGGGAAAACTAAAAATCAGCAAGACACAGGCACCCCAAAGTTTAGGGCTGCTCTGTTGACAAGAACCTCCACTTCATGACACCTTAAATATCCCAGGAAAGAGAAAAATGGATAAAGAAGTTGTGGTCCTTATGTACAATGCAATATCACTCAGACATGAAATCAATGTCATAAGGCTAGTAGAAGCAAGATGAGTGGACTCAGGTACGACGATTCTAAGGGAAATAAGTCACACAGAAAAAGACACTTATCATAAGCTATCACTTATAGAGGGAATGTAAAAACCGCTACACTTGAACTGAATTACAGAACAGAACAGAATCACACGTTTAGAAAACACACTATGGCTGCTTAACGGGAAAGGTGAGGTGGGGTGATGCATAAAACAAGGGTTTCAAATTCGCTCAGATACCGTTCCATACACCCAATATGTAATAGACAAGACCTACTCTTTGCTCAGTGAACTGGACTCAACACCCCCTATTCACCGCACAAGAATATATGTGACTAGTAACAATCTTAAAACCTATGTATTGATATCTGTCTGAAAGTGAGTCAAGTGGGTGTAAATCCGCATAAACACAGCCGTGAAAAGCAGCTAAACCCCATTATAAAAATAAATTACTTTTAAAAACCCGTAAAACAAAGACAGTGAAAGAGAGAGAAATTCTTACAAAATTCGTTCAGGGGCTGTGATGCAACCTGGATTGACCATATCTAGACCCACAGCTGGATGAGACATAAAGGTGGACAGTCTTGGGGCTGAGAGGTTGGGTGAGCTTGGGTGAGAAAACGCAGACCCTTTAAAGTAATACTGCATGGTACCCATCCCATGGGTCCCAAATCTCCAGGTTCAAGGGCATCTTCCTACATCGAAATCTTGCATGAGGAACCCAGAAGAAGGTACACCGTGTGATTTTGAAATGTTTCTAAAACGCACCTCATTTCTCATCTCCTTGTGCTCGGGTTCGCCATTCCAGCTACTTCACTAGCAATCTCCCTACTTGGAGAATCAGCACCTTTAACCTCCTGTTCTGTACAGGTTGCAATTTGTCCTGAGGATGAACGGGAAGAGGGGCAACCAATGAGAGACTAGATCTAGGTGTTGGGACAGGCACAGGCCACTCTATTTTCCCATCAGGAAGAAGAATTAACCACAGGCTCAGCCTGCCGCCGGGAACCAGAATAGGGCCTGAGGCAATCCCGTGCTTTTGCGGCCAGCTCCCAAACAAGACAGCTGAAAAATGGAGCTCAGGGGCACTGCCATTCACAAACCTGCTGAGTTATAAACGATAACTCTCGTCCACAAATATATTGAGGGAAGGCAACGAAGAGGATTTGAAAGCAAGGCAGAATTGCAGGAAACAGGTTTCAGGAGGTAGATTCGAATCGCCTTTAAAGCACATGAGAAGCGGCAAAACGTCGACAATGATGCCCTTGGCCAAAAAGGGCGTATGCGTTTTTTCCTGAATATATTCAGGAAAAAACGCATACGCCCTTTTTGGCCAACCAAGCAACCTGGAAAGGCAAATCAGCGCTACAAAGAAGTCTCGCTTCCCATCGGTCAAAAGGGTCATGCTGCAAAAAGTGTCAAAACCAGAAATGCAGGACAGGCCATGGAGAAATGGCAGCCTTGCTACGCTGATGGGCGGGATGTTAATTGCCAGCAGCCACTCTGGAGAAGTGTATGGTGTGTCCTGAAACATCGAAAAAACACAGCTTAGGGAGCGTAGGGCACGTCCACTCATGGGCGTATAAATTGGGAGAAAGAAAAATCAGCAAGACACAGGCACCCCAAAGTTTAGGGCTGCTCTGTTGACAAGAACCTCCACTTCATGACAACTTAAATATCCCAGGAAAGAGAAAAATGGATAAAGAAGTCGTGGTCCTTATGTACAATGGAATATCACTCAGACATGAAATCAATGTCATAAGGCTAGTAGAAGCAAGATGAGTGGAGTTAGGTACGACGATTCTAAGTGAAATAAGTCACACAGAAAAAGACACTTATCATAAGCTATCACTTATAGAGGGAATGTAAAAACCGCTACACTTGAACTGAATTACAAAACAGAACAGAGTCACACGTTTAGAAAACACACTATGGCTGCTTAACAGGAAAGGTGAGGTGGGGTGATGCATAAAACAAGGGGTTCAAATTCGCTCAGATACCGTTCCATACACCCAATATGTAATAGACAAGACCTACTCCTTGCTCAGTGAACTGGACTCAACACCCCCTATTCACCGCACAAGAATATAGGTGACTAGTAAGAATCTTAAAACCTATGTATTGATATATGTCTGGAAGTGAGTCAAGTGGGTGTAAAGCCGCATAAACACAGCCGTGAAAAGCAGCTAAACCCCATTATAAAAATAAATTACTTTTAAAAACCCGTAAAACAAAGACAGTGAAAGAGAGAGAAATTCTTACAAAATTCGTTCAGAGGCTGTGATGCAACCTGGATTGACCATATCTACACGC